>NC_139697.1:24612512-24697512 GCF_964188405.1 Protomyctophum parallelum | reverse complement strand
ATGTAAACATAAAACAATACATATACAATTAAGGAGCATCAATTATTTTGATGCCTGTTCTATAGCTTTCTAAACCACCAGTGACTAACTAACTATATTGTAGGCTAGAAATCAATCAGTAGAAGTCCTGGTAGCCTATAGGATAGAAAACCAGTAGGCCTAGAGGGTCGACAGAGAAACCAAAAGTAGGCTATACTTAAGGTGCTGGTATAGAAAACAAGCAGTAGGCTATATGTAAATTATCAACTGTTCTATTCTATAATACTGTATACAAACTACATACAAACACTATCACCATTATATCGCATACCTACTATATGTTACTATAGGCCTAACCTGCAAGAGCATCACTGATGAGGCTCAGACTCTACAGTCGGTAGGCTATCGTGTGTCTGTTGTGTTGCCCGTTTCTTGTCTGTTGTGTGGTGTTGTAGATCTGTTCTTGTGTGTGTTTGTTGTGTGACGGGTGCAGGGTCGGTGGTGGTGGTGACTGTTGACTACAAAACACAAATCCGCCCGCCGTTATACCGGTTTAGCTATGAAAAAGAAGGAATTTGCGTGATTTATTCAAACATATAGAAAATGTGTTCTTCTTACCCGCTTGGCCAAATCCCTCCTCTTCATCCCGCCGCTGCTTGCTGACTGTGCTTTTAATGTGATATTAATTCACACGGAATCCATTCAGTTTCAGAGCGTCGGGGCTTCAGTAAGTGAGCTGGATTTTCATCCCGTTGTCCTGTAAACCGACAGCATCCTTCTGTTCCGTTCTCCTCCCACACAGATGCTGCTGCTGCGAGCCTCTTTCCCTCTCTCTCTCCCTCTCTCACACACGCGCACGCCACGCACTCACATTCGGTTAAAAGCCACGGTAAAACCATGGACTGTCCTAAAGCTACACGACACGGCAGCGCCATCTAACGACGACTAACGGGGTTGGCCACAACAACACGCACTCACAGACACAAGAGTTTTTGATTGATTGATTGAAATATTTATTAACAGTTTGTAGAATTTACAGTACATTTTAAGCACAAACTCAATACAAAGACTGTCAACTGTGAGTGGACGACCCAATTAAGCATTAGACTTGTTTACAACAGGGTCCACATTGTTCAATTCATCAAAACATTTAAAGACATACAGACATTTAGAGACATACAAATAGACATTTCTATGTAGCTAAAGTACAGAACAGGAATTCATCATATGGGAAGCAAAAAAGGGAAAAGATACAATATACAGTGAGGGAAAATGGGGGGGGGATTCAGATTTTACAGAGGCCAGTTTCGAATTGCAGCCATCCGTAGGTGCCCTTTGAGAGCGGTTTTGAAGGAGTCAAGGGATTCACATGTCTTAATGACTGTTGGTAGGGCGTTCCACATTTTGGTGGCATAGGAGCGAAAATAATTTAGTCCCTTGTTTGTGCCGAATCTGGGTTGTACATGGTTTGTTGCACTCCCTCTGGTGTTGTGGGTGTGGACTTCGTTTACATTAAGGAAGTATTTAGACAGGTACATGGGTATCTTGGTGGTGTATCGAATCTTGTGGACCAGACCCATTGCAAGATGCTGTACTCTGTCGTCGACCCTAAGCCATCCCAGCCTGTCAAAGTGGGCAGGGGTGAGGTGGGTTCGGGGGGTGAGGCCAAGTAGGAGCCTGACCAGTTTGTTTTGGGAGGTCTGGAGCCTTGTTTTAAGGGCCTTTGAGGTGCTGTGGTACCAAGAGGTGCAGTTTTAAGTGGTGGAACTAAGAAGTATAGATTTTTTATGAGTAACAAAACCACACACATAAAATACATAAAGGCCTGTATGAAATTTTGACTTGAGTGAAAGTACAAAAACACCAAAATATTGCAGTTCTTGAGTAGCCTAAATGTTACTTTCAAAAACCGCAAGCCTACTAGTGACTTGTGTAAATTGTGTAATTATATTTTGCCACCAAAAAAATAATATATATATATATATATATATATATATATATAAATAAATAAAAATAAAATCATTGTCACTGTTGAGGAAACTCATGAATTTAAATGTCAGAGTGAGTGATTCACAGGGTGTCTTGCATGGTCAGATTAATATCAGGGATTTTCTTTTTCTTGTGGCAGATTCATCTGGTTTCCAGGCTAGAGCCTGGCAGAGTTTGTGTTGCGCCAGTGTAAAAAAACCAGAAATTAAGATGCGTAACACATCAGATTCAGTTCAGCGTTCATGTTTATTCATTAAAACGGATGTAATGTTTCTCCTTGAGAGAAGGTGAGACTCAACAACATCATTAGCTTGTCTTACGCAGGACATCTCAAACGGAAAGCCACTCAAAACAAAACAAACAAACCCACAATTACAATAGAATGCAATTATAATTCTGATGTTATATGTGCCGAGTGAAGTTCTTTAAAGACATAATCCATTTGAATTTGACCTGTGAAAACCCTGGTTATTCCGCTCTGCATATAACTCAACCAATAAAATTTATGTTAACTGTAATTTCTGAATTCTATCAGATTCCGAGTCGCTATCCAACAAACAGGAATGCAGGAATGGGCCCTAAACAGAACCTTTGTTAGTTCATTCAAAAATACACCAACATTTTGGGGGACATTATTGTGATTTTCATTTGACAAATTCCTAGCAATACCAAGAGTCTTTAGAGAGTGGTGTTGAGCAGACAGTTCTTTAAAAGAAAAAACATAAAACACACAAGAAGTCATCATTTCTCCATCACAGCGTCACAGAAACATTTGAGTCACCGTCAGGAGACGTGACATTGTCAAACCTTAACCACTTTATCACTGTGACCATGGTGACGAGAGAGGGAGATGGAGAGACAGAGCGATGTGGAATGTTAGCGTTTCTTCAGCAGTGTGTGTGTGTGTGTTCAGTGTCTGTATCTTCCTGCACCTTGTGTCCGCTCGCTCCCTGAACCCGATGCCAAAGTAACCTCCTCCAGAAAACTGAAGGAAAGACAGACAGACAGACAGACAGACAGACAGACTTACTAACTGTATCTTCCAGATGTGTTGTTTTAGCCACTAGGATAAACTGTGGAACAATAATGTGTGTGTATACTTCTTCTACATACTAACCTCTTAGTATTGTGTACGGTAGTGCCTCCCAGTACTATACGGATTCCAGGAATGGTTCTGTTGAGGTTATACACTGTCAGAGCCTCTTCGTACATTGCTCCACCAATCACAAACACTATGATGTCCTGAGGCCTATAGACACAGACGGACAGACGCACAGACACAATCAGTAATTATACAATTCCAGGTATCATTTTGAGTTGATTTCATCCGCTTGAGCCCTCTAGCATCCATGGGCTATATACTGTATGCACAACGGTGTGTTACCAGATGATACTAATGAAGGCTCTGTTCCATTCTGGTCAAACAGAGTCAGGGTGCTGTTATTGTGCATGTTGGCTCACTGGAAACACTCTGGTACACCAGTGGGTCTCAAAGTGTACCTGTCTCTCAGAGTACTGGGTCCCAGGTAGGGTAATGGTACCTGTCTCTCAGAGTACTGGGTCCCAGGTAGGGTAATGGTACCTGTCTCTCAGAGTACTGGGTCCCAGGTAGGGTAATGGTACCTGTCTCTCAGAGTACTGGGTCCCAGGTAGGGTAATGGTACCTGTCTCTCAGAGTACTGGGTCCCAGGTAGGGTAATGGTACCTGTCTCTCAGAGTACTGGGTCCCAGGTAGGGTAATGGTACCTGTCTCTCAGAGTACTGGGTCCCAGGTAGGGTAATGGTACCTGTCTCTCAGAGTACTGGGTCCCAGGTAGGGTAATGGTACCTGTCTCTCAGAGTACTGGGTCCCAGGTAGGGGTACTGGCTGTCCTTGAGTCGCCCTTTGATCAACTGGTCCAGGGTGTCATGGAGGAGAGGCTGGTGCTGCGTGTACACGTTTTCAACTCCCTGCGCGTACACACACACACACACACACACACACACACACACACACACACACACACACACACACACACACACACACACACACACACACACACACACACACACACACACACACACACACACACACACACACACACACACACACACACACACACACACACACACACACACACACCAAGCAATTTGTTTTCTATTCATAGAGACCACGTTGGTCTAATGACATAAAAAAAATATCACACCCGTGTGAAGTGAGGGGCGCTTTACCAACCCTTATCATCTTACATCATCGCGATATCAAAACATAACATGCATATGCCGATTTGCTCAGTGACAGACAAAACAAACATTAAACTCTCTTCATTGTTAATGGCATTTAATGTTTGTGTCAGTGACAAAACCAACATCAAACTCTGTCCATTGTCAATGGCGTTTTTAATGTTTGTCTAGACAAGACAAACATTAAACCTGTATATAGGAGGGGCTAGCGCCACCTAAGAAATAAAGTGATTTGGCCAGTCCCTTGTGCCAGTACCAATTATTACCGTGTGCACCTATTTGAGGGTATTTAGGGCCAACAATGTAGTGTGTGTGTGTGTGTGTGTGCGTGCGTGTATGTTTATGTTCATGTGTGTGTGTGTTTACCTTGAGTCCTTTAAAGAACTGCTTGGTGATGGCAACGGCATCATTCGGGGTGATGAGGTCACTTCCTCTGACTCTCTTCCCTCCGTAATCAATAACAGACTGAACCATCTGATAACAAATGATGCAACCATTCATTATATTTTACTGTATACAGATGTATATATATATATCCGACGACACAACAACAACAATTGTAAGAACTAGGGATGCACGATTAATCGGTAGAATGATTGGAATTGGCCATAAAAATGCCATATCGGATCGGCCTAAAAATAATACAGATTATTTTAACGGTTTTCACAAGCAATTCTTTTTTTTAATTAAAAAACATTCTACATTTAATTTGTGTACTCATCTCACTCATTCAGTTGTGAAAACAGACACTTGGAAAAGAGTGTATGCTATTTATTGATTGATTGAATACTTTATTAACAGGCTTTAAGGGGCCAAGCCCCTATAGGGCCTATAGGCTTGTTTCCATTGTGGTCCTCCGTATAATATCGGAAATCGGTCAGATGTGACCCTGCAAACAATCGGAGATCGGATATCGGTCATAATCTCATAATCGCGCACCCCTAGTAAGAACGGTTCATACTCTGCGGTGGCGTTCTGAAACTCCCTTCCTGCTGAGGTCGTCCATCAGTGAGCTGAGGATGTTGTTACTGTGGCGTTCGTATCTCAGAGCGTACAGCATCACCAGCCTGACCGCATCCAGCTCAGAGACACGAGGGTTCTGCACCAACCGGCGCACATTCTGCACACACACACACACACACACACACACACACACACACACACAGTCAGTGCAGTGGGTAATATGGCACGTGTGTCTGTGTCTGCCACACTGCAATCTATCGTGTGTGTGTGTGTATATATTTGATCGATTGAATACTATTGGACAGGAATGTAAACAGCACGAGGTACAGTCATACATTTGGGCTAAAAAGACAACACAAAAAAGTACTGGGGACTTGTTTCCATATGTGGTCTACAGTATATCTCCTGTGTGTGTGTGTGTGTGTGTGTGTTAGCGTCTCTGCGAGTACCTGCTGTGCGTTGGAGTGGTCATTCTGACAGGCCAGTTCCTGCTCCGTCGCAGACACCTCCATCAGCTGTCTCTCGGACACCAGACGAGACAGTTCTCCCACCACCGTGACGTGTTTGGACACTGTGCCAGACATCTTCTTAAACTGAGGGTAGTTGTCTACAAACGCCTGCACACAGGACAGGAGAGGACAGGACGCGCAGAGACATGATGTGACCCAGTGTCATCTCCAGTGTTGTTTTCGGCGACGAAAAATGTTCGTCGACTACCTTTTTCCACTGACGAAAACTAAATGGAAACTAAAAAAAAACTAAGCTATGATGACTAAAATTAAGACTAAATAATATACTGACAATTTCGTCAACAAATAAAAACTAGACAAAAATGTTAGGAAGGGACTAGTGGACAAGAGATCCATCCAAGTCATTTTTATAATTGGTTGCATGCTGAAAGATCGACCAAAGGATCTTCTTCTTCTTCATAAACAGAAAAATCAAGTGACGGACGTCACGTAATCATAACACCAGAACTGCCAGCACTGGTCATTTAACACTCCCCGTTCCAAAAACGAACCTCAGTAAAAGACAGACAGCTACGTATCGATTAAATATCATTCTGGAACGTGTTACCAAACTTACCACCCCACATTAATATAACACAACATAAACTATCTTTCAAAAATATGCTCTAAAAGGACACACTTGTTACAGCTGACCACATGACCGGAATGTTATTCTTATTATGTTGTATTTAATGTTATGGAATTAATTGTAATTATGCATGTTCATGTATTTAATCTTGTTTTTTTTTTGTATGCATCTTATATGGACCCCAGGAAGAGAAGGATGTTTATTGCCCCCGGCATCAGCTAATAGGGATCCATTCAATAAACAATAAACTATTTTACCTGACCTGAAGAAGATCCATCTTTTGCTCTTTACCATCAGTGTTGTTTTTGGCAGCAAAATTTAATTTTCGTTTAGTCAAAGTCTTTGGAATGATGCTGTCGTAATGACTGATTTTACACTTTCTGAAAATAGCCGATCTACAATCCGCTACTTTCAGCATGCAACCAATTGTAAAATGACTTATACTGGATCTCTTGTCCACTAGTCCCTTCCTAACATTTTATTCTAGTTTTATTTGTTGACAAAATTGTCATGATATTTAGTCTTAGTTTTAGTCATCATAGCTTAGTTTTTATTTAGTTTCCCTCAGTGGAAAAAGGTAGTCGATGATTTTTCGTCGCCAAAAACAACACTGTTGGAGTGTCTACTGTATGTGTCTGCCTACATGTCTGGCTCTGTCTTACCTTCATATCAGAGATAGATTCCAGTCTCTGCTCGCCTTTGGGTTTTTTCTTTGCAAAATCTTCCATCAGGTTTTTTATGTTAGTGCCGATCTCGCCAAAGTTCAAATAGAGGTTCTACACGCGCACACGCACACACGCACACACACACACACACACACACACACACACACACACACACAAATATGAGCATAAATCTATACATGATCGTGTAGAATGAACACATGAGGCAGAACCATGTCAAAGACTTTGCGTACGTTGGCGTAGAACTCATCGTTGTCGGCAGACAGAACAACCTCCTTCAGGTCTTTGCTGATTCCAGGGACTCTGGACAGGTCGATTCTGTTGTTGTTGACACCCAGCAGCTCATGGACCATGGCCTGGTATGTCCACTAGAGGGCAGTAAGACAAAACACTATCAACTCCAGTCCAGAATAGAAAGTTTGGAGTGCAGAACTGGTCCAAATTCTTATTTTCATACATTACTATGTATGTATGTACTATTACTACATTACATTACTTATTACATAATTTGTAATGCATTAGAGGACTGTATGAAAAATTATATATATATTGACTGCATGAGTTCTTTTAGCAGGTTTAGCTTGTTCAACAGAGGAACAATATTAGCATGTTTTAGCGTGTTGACCCGGTTCAGAGGTGTGATATTAGCATGTTTTTAACATCTTTACCTGGTTCAACAGAGGGGTGATATTAGCATGTTTACCTGGTTCAACAGAGGGGTGATATTAGCATGTTTTTAACATGTTTAACTGGTTCAACAGAGGGGTGATATTAGCATGTTTTTAACATGTTTACCTGGTTCAACAGAGGGGTTATGGCGTCATCGCTGCGGTCGAGGATTAGCAGTAGAGGAGGAACTTCTGTCTTTCTGAAGTCAAACAACTCATACTCCTTAGTGATGATTTGCTGCGGGAGAAACACACATTTCAACATTGGTGTGGCGTGTGTTCTCTTACATTTTTTTGCCCACGATTTTTTAAACCCATTTTTTCACCCAATGTCAATAGCGCTACACTCCCTCTGCCAACCTGGGAGAGCATTGGACTGCCTCATGCTTCCTTCAATACATGAAGAGTCCAAGCTGCTTCTTTTCACCTGACAGGGGGGAGTTTCCCTGGTTGGACGTAGCGTGTGGGAAGGAAGGAACTCGTTATTCAAACCAGTTCCTTTCCCCTCCATCAGGCGCTCCGGCGGGCCAGGGGGAGGCAGTTTAGACACCAGGATTACTGCATGTTTTTTGTGAGGGTACCTACCCTAGGGGACACGGGGAGAACATGCAAAATCCACACAGAAAGGCCCTTTCGCCAACCCCACTTACTATGGGCACTGATTACGCGGAGGAGAGAACACACCCCAGCACCCACAGCATCCCCAGCTGGAATCGAACCCAGGACCTAGCTGTGAGGCAGAGTCCTGCACCGGGTCGGATACCCGCGAATACCCCGTGGGTACCCGAGTGTGATGGGTGGGAACGGGCAGAAAATATACTAAGTTAACGGGTGTGGGTACGGGCGGGACGCAACGAAACACGGGTGGGTGACCTTTTTTAATCAGCGGACCCGCACTGCACAATGTTATAAACAGAAGCTGAGTTGGGGTTTTTCTCGACAGCGGAGAAGTTAAATCCGTCACATGCCCAAGGAATCGTTCACTGCTGGTTCCTTCATAATGGCGTTCTGTTTCTGCTGCTTCCCTGTGCTACTTTATTGTTGCATAGCAGTGACATCAGTGCTCATCAGCGCGTTCACTCGCACTGATGAAACACCAAGGGATTATAATGCCAACATTCAACACAAGATGTAAAGCTATTAAACCCAGGTAATGTTGGCCTAATGCATCACTCTGTCTAAGTGTAAATAAAGTTAAAAAGATTAGCCTGATGAGTGATGACCGTGTTTGAAACAGCCTTGGATCAAGACGGTCGACTCATCAGGCTAATCTTTTTTTTATCATCCTCTCCTTGTTGATATATTATGCCAATATGCCATTTAGGTCGAAATCATGATATAACTTTATGTTGTGATAATAAGCAGCAGTAGCCTCAGTCAGCTACATGTTTTCCGTTCCGTGTGCAACGCCCTGCCACCGCCCACCACCACCACATGCGGTGTTGGATGAAATAAAGTCAATGATAGCTATCGGTGCCTGTGATACGAACGGGTAACGGTTACGGGGCGGGTAACGGGTCCAATTTTTGACGGGCGGGCAGATCTGGTTTCGAGTTTTATATAAATCACGGGTAACGGGCGGGTTGCGGAACTGATGATTGACTGGCAGGGCGGGTGCGGGTTTAGAAAATTGGACCCGTGCAGGACTGTGAGGCCACAGTGTTACCAACTGCGCCACCATAACCCCTGGCATGTGTATATTTGAGTGTGTCAAAGTGTGTGTGTGTGTGTGTGTGTGTGTGTGCGCTACCTTAACACTCTCAGCCAGTCTCTTGGTCAGGTCAGAGGACAGCTGGTATCTGATCATGGGACATTTCTTCAAGGCCAGCAGTACGGACGTCAAACCCTGGGTGGACCTCATCAGCATGGACGGCTCCCAGCTACGACCCTGAACATACATGGAAAAAAGAAGAAAAATAAATATACCGTACAGTATGACGCCAGGTTCAAAGTAAAAAAAAACCTGGGGCAGGGGTGTACAAACCTTTTTCAAAGGGGGCCATATTAGAAAATATTAAAACACCCAAGGGCCAACTACCGGTACATAATTTAGCTTCGGATTTAAACGATTCTATTTAACTATGCTCATCAATATTTAATATCAATGGTCTTTTGTCAGGTGTGTGCTGTGAACAAAAAGTGTCTTTGTTCAGCCTTATGACTGTCCAAATGTAACCAAGCAAGCAAGGTAAAAAAAAAAAAAAAAAAAAAAAAGAAAGAAAGAAATACAAGGAACAAGGAACACTGACAAAGTACAGTATACTCTGGGAAATGTCCAGGTTAAAAAACTTGAATGTAAAAATGTCCCATACTGTTGGGCGGGCCCGTTCATAATACAATTCAGGTATGAAGCTTCACACTTTGGACACAGCTGCCTTAGGGTTAACAAACAAGAGCCGCCAAATCTTTGTGTGACAGGATATTTATTTTTACATTAACCACTTGAACCCTATATTCTGAGGGGAACATAAACCTTGCAGAAGTGCTTGTAGATTGGCTATTCTTTTGGCAAAGACTCAAAACAGAGCAAACCAAGTACAAAGTGAAAGGTCAAGTTCACCAAGTATTGACAGTTTAAGTCAAGGGTCGGCAACAGGCAGCCCGCAGGCCGAAATTGGCCCGTCGGAAATGGTTTCTGGCCCGTCTTGCTACAAGCTCACGATGCGACATGCTGAATGTTCACCTATTTTGGCCAAATCTTCCCCTATTATGACATGTCAAGAACAGAGACACTAGAGTTAGCGTGATAAACAACTTCCCAACAAACCCATTTTATACTTTTGTCATACAAACGCTTAATTTGCAGCTTGTGAATGTACAGTAAGAGCCATGTTTGAGTGATTGTGCAGCCGTGTGACATTACCCTGGTCACTCCTTGTAGGTTGAGAGAGAACAGATGAGGATTCACTGCAATGAAGTCTCCATAGAACTCCTACAACACAACACGATGCACACACCGTTAACACAATCACTGAATAAAACAAAATAAATGACAAAATGCTATGGTTACAGTATGTTTTAGGTATCATCATTATTCTAAACAAAATGTTGCTGCAGTTCTACATACAGCCAACAAGTTGAAGAAATCACAGATTGTGGCTTTAACTTTTGGTTTTATGACATTTATGAGAACATTCATATTCATGGCAAATGCTTCTTCTGAACATGCCAGTATGAAAATTTAAAAGGTGTCACTAGATATTGCACGTAGACCCATAAATAACTAAAAGCTGATTGCTGTTGGTACAAAAAGTGCTCTTGAATAGTTTGTTCTTACATGTCACAGAACGAAACAGGTTCTTGCGACCACTTTTCTGGTCTGCCAAGGTATTTGTGGAGAGGATGACTCACATTATTACATTATGGCACGCATCTTATGTTGTGTGCATCTCTCCACAACAGACTCAAGTGTGAGTCAGGCATCTTCACCAGTTTGTTTAGCCGCTTGGCATCCTTGTCCGTCACACTGCGAGAACTTAGTGACCTCGCCCTAAAGCGCATTTACTATGACAACAGGGATCTCCATCCCTGATGATGTCACGAGACCTGGGCACCATATTTGGGGGCTTTTCCCATTTAGGTGGATTTTGAGTGACGGACAAAAAACATACAATTTCATAGTAAATGCGATCTGCGGTCGTAATAACACTGTTAACACAATATACGCAACATAATGCACAATGATGTAAATAGGTTTTCAATGTAATGAGTCCCGGGATGCAGGGATGGTCTTTTAGAAATGAGTCCCAGGGACATTTTATGAGTCCCACTACAACGACGTTAGGAGTCATATTTTGCCATTTTTACAAATTGCAGCATTTAACTCCCATTTCATTTTATATGGTTATAATGAAGAATGTTCATAATTCATGAAGAAATGATTATTATAACTAAAGCTAGCAAAATAAACTAGAATTAAAAACAGTACAGTATTACAGTAGTGCATCCCATGGATGCAGAGGTCGTTGTTTTATTGCGTCCCTTAACTATAAACCCTATTTTATTTTAATCTCTGCACACTGTTAATACAATGCATGCATGCATCACACAGCACAAAACCTACAACAACACAACATCTAAAATAATGCAAAAAAAGTAAACAGTCAATAGAATACACAACACGATACATATCGTTACGAGTACGTGTGTATCTTCACCTGTACTTCTGCAACCACTTCCTGTTCATCAGCCTCCGCCAACGTCTTGATCTCACTTTTACTGATGACATTACTGAAGTCTGTAATCAAACAGTCGCACAATACATCAGTATCATCAGATAGTATTTTTTATGATCACTATATCATCACTGTGTTATGATTATAATATCACCAAATATCATCGTAATATTACACTATATCATAATAGTATTATATTAATTCGACCAACAATGCCAATACAAAGTTAGTTTTGGTTCCACGAAACGTTGTGTTTATTTTACTGGTGTGTAAACATTCAAAATGTGTGTTTGGGTTCAGATAACAGTGATGAGCACTGTAATTATTTCACAAATGAGGTCTGGAACTCTGGATCTAAGTAAAATCTAAAAAACAGATCGCACAACAGATAAAGAATCAAACAAAAAGGTTTAGTTTCAGCCATTTAGAAAGAGAGCGTGCTTACAGATGAAGTAAACACTGTATTTGGGTCTTCTCAACTCCTGGATCAAGTTCTCAACATTCTCCTGTAGGACACATACATAGAATAGAATATAATGAGAGAGGGGAGTGCAATAGTTTACAGTAGAAAATACCTTTCTATGGTGATTCGGTTCCTACAAACAAACACCACCAAGGGATTCAATATAAATTACAGTACCTTGGTGGGTCGTAGGAAGCAGAGCGCTTTGAGATGCTTCATGTTGTCTCTGTTCTGAGAGTCGATCCTCTCAAACAGATAAACCTCCTTCTGCAAGATCTCTGACTGAGTGTAGACCATGCTCACTATGCTGGTCTGGAACACACACACACACACACACACACACACACACACACACACACACACACACACAATGGGTTAAGAGTTTCAAAGCGCATAACATCTTTCTTCTATCCTATTAGCCATCAATTATGATTAATTATTCATTTATAACACACTTATTCTTTGAGGGGGTCCCATGCAGTGGGTCCCCAGCTATCTGACCGTCACCCTTTGTAACTCTGAGAGCATACAAAATTTACAAATGGAAATTATGGAATTTGTTCAAATTAACAGCTCTGGAAAATGGGAATTTTACAATATAGCCTAATTGGGTCCCAGAGTTATAAAATAAAAAATAGTATCAAATGCGTGTCTGTGGTCTGATGCATATCAAACTGCATGGAGGTCCGAATGTTTTGGTAAACTATACCCACGTACGATACTGAACTATGAGAGCAAACCAGCTGAACGGAGGACAGGTTGTTGTGGTATTAAAATAAAGAAATGACATTGACAGTATAAAGACATATGAATTAAATAAAGACATGACATCAATAACAAAAAAATATAAAAAAGGATATGACATTAACAACATATAAATGCATGTCCTCCTCACTCACCGTCTCTTTATCCATTAGCAGAACCTTCATTCCAGGCCCGCTGTTCTCAATCATCTTGGAGACATACTGCTTCACTGCTAGAGTCACATTCATGGTTATATATGAACCTCTAATAACACCTTTAAAATGGAAGATGTGCTGTTTTTGTTTTATCTGCTTTTCTATCAATGATGTTGACAAACATCAGCTGATCATCTGCGGAGGAAATGGGAGAAGGGACGCAGGCTATGCTTCCGGGCGCGTGACGTCAGCACGCACAGCCGACGACACTGACGCCTGGCGTTGTCTGGCGTCATCTAGAGGCCATGTTGGTGCATTGCTCCCGATCTTATTTGTAACGGTGTAATAATGGAACACACGTGTTCTCCTTTTACCCATTTCGACTTGACAGATAGATTCTACAAATGTCTTCTAAATCCTGAAAGTTTTCTAAAATAAAACCTATGTGTCTATGTCAGTGGTGCAATTTCATGTCAAGAAACACCAGAATTATCTGTATTTGGCAGCCGACCTCCATCTGAAAATAATAAAATATATACTATTACCACCCAGAAGCAAAGATTTGAGTTAACTGAAAGAATATAAATTAAAAGATTTGCGCCACATTTTAACGATTTTTCAAAAATAGCAGACCTGCAAGCTTGTAGCGCGGCACTCGGTGCCGCGCTATGAGCTTGTAGATCTGTTAATAAAGCAACTGTTAATAAAGTATTCAATGAATCAATGAAACCTGTCCCAGAATACCTGAGAGGTCTGGATGTTTCATGATATAGCACTGACTGCACAACAATCAGGAATGCATCTTGGCACCACACAATCAATGGAAGATGTATGATATATTATGTAAAGGCACCGTTACATACTGAACATGAATGCACTGACAAGTCCTTTAATCCTAAATCTTAACGTGACTTTAAGGCAGACTTTGTCTCCAGGTGGTCCAGGTCCATGATTCCACGACTCCATGATTTCCGGTTTGGGTTGTCCGATTGAAGCCGATCACAGGCTTTTAATCGTTCTTTAGTAACAATGTTACTGAACTATAATAATTTGACATTTCAGCTGGGTCCCCCCCCTCGAAAATGATCTCCTAGGGGCAAAATCTGAAATCTGGTTGCTTTTGGTAGTTTGTGGTGAATTGTTCTACTCAGAACAATTCACTACAAACTACTCAGTAGAACAATTTACAAACTACCAAAACCAACCAGATTTCAGATACTGTCTGTCTAGTCACACTGCAAAACTAAAAGCTAAAATGACCACCACAACAAAGAGGAAAACTCAATGGACATGTTCATACAAAGTCAGTATAGCAGCATGTTTAATATGTATTATGAAACAATACATTTACAAACCATAGATGGGACACTGGTCAGCTCCCAGTGACAATATCGGACTGTGGTTGCACGGGGCAGGCTCCACCATCCCAAACCCCACACAGCTCTGTTAGTATAACCAGCAAAGAGACCCATGAACATCGGGGGCTTCATAGAAAGCTCTTATATTATAAACAAATAGTTATCAAGTATGAGATAAAACATACATCAATATTCATATACAATGATATACCAACATTGATTGTTGCGTTTGTTGTGTGTGTGTTTGGTGAAATGTTTGGGTGCACCGCAAGGACTCATGCAAAGCATATTTAAAATGTGCACAGAAAACATTCCCTTTATTTGTGATGGGTTTTAGGAAGTGACTCGATTCTGTTCAACAGCAGCGATCATGGCAACGTGTCTGTGGAGATTCTCTTCTATATTTAGTATAGCCTCGGTATGCAGGCCTTTATCTTTCGTTCGCATTCGTCTCAAAAAGAAAAGCCTTGGGAAACGAGACACATTTCCTGGTCTAGGAGTGGTAGTTAACTACAGTGCAGGCCAGGGGGGGAGTCGCTCCTAATTTGGTGACGTCAGTGTTGTCGTTGCTGTTTTCTACTAGGGAGGGTAGAGGAGGGGCGGAGGAGAGCAGGGGGCGAGGGCGGGCGCTCAGATCGGAGAACCAATATGATCCAGTGCCGTGATCCTGGCGGCACCCGCCCCTCTATACCAGACGTCACGGTGGCCTGGCCAGGCTGCATTTAGTATGACTGAAGCTAGTATACCTATCTGAAACTAAGCCACAGAGACAGTAGTCTTTGTGGGCTTAGTATCAGATAAGGTTCTCAGAACCTAATTTGGGTCCTGCTCAACTCTAACACAACTTATAAGTTGTACAATGACTAAGAAAAACTGCAAACATAGCAGATCATCAAATAGTGTTGAAGCTTATAGACAGATTTCCTTTTTTTAATTACAGTATCTCTTTCCCATATCCGTATATATACGGACCCCGACACTAGGGGATTGAAAATATAATCACTGCGTAAAGCAGTTGAAAAGAGGATTTTCAAACGTCCATAAGTCGGTTCTGTTCATAATGGAAACGCAAACAAAAACCCCGAAAAACTAAAACGTCACAGAACGCCACGTGTTCTGGTAATTCCAGGTTATGGAACGATCTGGGTTACCCTTTGTAGTAAAAAACAGCCGTCAGCTGCATAGTGTCTGTCTCTCTCCTACATTGTCTTTTTCTCAGCTTTTCTGTTGTCCGTCTGTCTGTCACACTGTCTCGTCCCAGGGCCTCTTGCGGGTCAGTCAATCAGAGCTTGGGTTAGAGTTTGGATCATCTCATTTGCTCCCTCTAGCTCCATCTTTCCGGGCGTAGCCAACACCATAGCGAATGACCTGATGGATGAAGTGGGTCATCATGGAAAGTTAGAGTTCATTGAAATATCAGTAATCAAAGTACAGGATCAGAGCTACACAATGAGTGCACCATATTGAATTAGCGTTATCTGAAAACGGAAGTTCTGAGGATTTAAGCTGCATTTTTTACAAGGAATGTCACACTTTCTCAGCACAAAATGTATCTTTGGAAAAATAGGTTATGCTTTGAACTGATTATGCTATTCATACTTGAAGATTCTAAATCTGGCTTAAAGAACCAAAAACAGTTCAAATATAGTTTTTGAGATCTTTTGCAAAACCTACCCTCCCACGGGGCAGCACACCTAAACCTAACCCTAACCCATGTCTAACCAATGACTAAACTAAGTATGCACTCCTATCATACAAGTGTGTTGCGGAAGGAGCAGCGAAGGAACGGTTTGGGATATACAAGGTTTCTGCCCCGCATGACAGTGACGATATATAAACCAGGTACCTGCGTATAATCTCTTGATGATCCGACAGAGCTGAGGCCACCTCACTGACCCAACAGCACAGAGTCAGAACCAGCTGCTCTATAGTCAAACCTTCAACCCCTCCATAAGATAATAGCTGACTCCAACGAGCCTGCAGGAGAGAGAGAGAGAGATACACGTTGGACAACACAGACGGACTCATGATGTATGGACAGAGAGTACTCACTGGACATATATAGATACAGATATTTATAACAGTTTTTAAAATGTTGTACATTTTTAACTGTTATTTACAATTTCGTATAGATCAATAAATCGTATAGATCAAATTGATTTTTGAGCGGTGGCACACCGTCCCCAACATCTTTGTGTGTCCCTATGTCTATGTACAGTACAGTTGCGACTCGAGTACAGTAAGAGAAGAGTAGAGTACAGTATGAGTACAGACAATTACAGTAAAGTTCCACCGCTCAGTTCAAACAGGTGTGATTTTTCATATAATCCACTGAATTGATTAGTCTGATTAAAAAGTAACCCTGTATTTTACAGTACTTTCAATCATCCAAGTGTAAAAAGAAGGGGTGAACAAAAAAAACCCCAAGACAACTCCGTTCAGTAAAGTTTAACAGGTTCGCTACAGCACCCGCTAAACCCGTCTTTTTTCCCCATTGTCCCGCTATTTGTTTTATATTTGTTTAATTCTCAGTTTTTTGATAACTTTCAAGAAATACCGGCTTTGTTGCGGACATCGTGACGAGGACGACGCTTAATGATGACGTAACTGGAAATCGACCTATCACTGGCTTGCAAGGGCTTCTGGGAAACTGAGTTCAATGCAAGTCAACAGGGTTTCATAGCGGCATACATCCGCCATTGCTCTGTGTTGTTGTTTAGCATAGCTCCAGGGGAATATGTTTCGACTCGGTAACAAACGATGGGACTATTTCCAGCAGGATTTTCATGATATGGAGGTACAAATACGATGCCTTGATTCTTCAAAGGCTAGTGTAAACATCGGCACTGAAAGGGAGTTATTATAATGATTTATAATGCAGTAAAGGTGTTAAAAAGCCTTTATTTCCATGGCTCAGCTAAGCAAAATGTAAAAAAACTAAACCACGCAGGTTTTGTCTATGAAGCCTCACTGTGTGTCACATTGTGACAGCTAGGAGATGAGCTATAGCCTAGTTTCACTATATTAAAAAAACCAATGTTCATTCATTGGGCGACTGTGGCTCAGGAGGTAGAGCAGGTCGCCCAATGATCCGTGGGTCGGTGGTTCGAATCCCGGCTCTTCCTGTCTACATGTCGAAGTGTCCTTGAGCAAGACACTGAACCACAAATTGCTCCCGATGTGCTGGTTGGTTGGTACCTTGCATGGATTCCGCCGCAATCGGTGTATGAATGTGTGCGTGAATGGGTGAATGTAATGCACTATGTAAAGCGCCTTGGATAAAGGCACTATATAAATGCACCATTTACTATTTAATTTTCCATTAATCGTAATCGAGGCTCAAAGGATCAAATAATTGCGATATTGATATATTGAAGTCATATCACAGACAGACAGAGAGACAGACAGACAGGTACCTGAAGGAATTCCCTGACAACAGGAGTAATGCAGACATCCAGCGGCTGCAGACGGGAAGAACAGCCAATAGGAATGACCACTGGAGCGGTGTGGGAGGAGCTTAGAGTGGACAGGAAGTGGTCATCCAGGTGACCTCGATGAGTGTCCATGATCAACACACCTCTGCTATGATTGGACATGTGAGGGCCCCATACCTGCAGGCGCACACACACACACACACACACACACACACACACACACACACACACACACACACACAATTATAAACTACTAATGAACTAATTAAATGACAAAAATTTGATGTGAAATATACACACATTGTGTGAACATAACATTTTTTTACCAATATTGACCAAACTGCGGGTTCTTGAAATTAAGATGTTTGAGAACTAGTCAGACCTAGTAACTAGTCAGAAAAGGGGAACCAACATGGTGGCACGATGACCAAAGCTTGCTGCGGCCACTCACATATAGATTTATACACTGACATTTGCACTCTCTCTCTCTATCTCTTAGGAGAACGCAATTTCATTTTCTCAATGCTTGCAAACGTAAATCTAAACTAGCACTATACCTTTTGGTGCCAGAGGTCCAGCCTGTGTCGCTCTGTGAATCCTCTGTCAGCCAGCAGGGTGATGTTGGTCGGGAAGCCCTTTGGGAGGACGGGGCTGGCCCCAGCGTAGAAGACGACGGGAGAGAAGCAGGTTCCGTCCGCCAGTCCCGACAGCATGATGTCCACCAGGGGAGGAGTGTCCGCCTGCGAGGAGAACAGGCTGAAGGCCGCTGAGGAGGACGTCAGGCGGCCCAGGTCGATGAAGATACTGAGCTCGTCCAGGTAGCCCACAGCACCGGGAGGCAAGCCAGTCTGCAACTGCATGGATTGACCACGAAACCCGTTAAGACCTGAGGGCGATTCTACAATATACGCCGTTTTGGAAATAAGTCGTCCTACTTCCGGGCCTCTTCCGACTTGCTTTACAGGTGTTACCGATGACACTAATTAAGGCTCTCTTCCATATAGTGTACAGTGGTTGTCAAACCTTTTAGTTTCAAGGTACGGGAACATTTGGAACCCACTCAAGGACACTTTGAGAACCACTGCTGTAGCAGAGTGAATCCAGTGAGCCAACATGCACAATAGCAGCACGCTGACACTGTTTGACCAGAATGGCAGAGCGTACATTTAATTAGTATCATCTCTAACTTAATTGTTGGCCTATCCTTCTGCAATGTACTCCTTGCTTTTCATGCATGCATGCTGCCGTTCACTGCCCTGTTTAGCAAGCAACATTATGCCCCCCGGTTTTTGTACGAAACGGAAGGGGGGCGCTTTCAGAATAAAAGCTGCCATATCTGCCCGGCACCCCGAGCTCCTATTTTGAAAGAAATCCCTGGGCTGATTGTGTTTAATCTTTTATTTTATGTTTTTAGTGTTTTAAGGAAGATGCTTCTGAACATGTAATCTATTGCTAGTTTGTGATAAGTCAAAAACGACAACCTTCTTCTTTGTAATAAGAAACTGTACTGATTTGAACGTATTGCAAAATAACAAACTGGCCACTGCCATTCATTCACATAATAGACTGACTGCAATAGCGCGCGCATAGTGCAATGCCCGCTGGGAGTGGGAAGTACCGTAAAAAAAACCAATAGAGTGGCAGAACCGTAAGTACCAGAATAGTGCAATGCAAAAACAGAACACTTACAGTTTGACGAATTCAAATAGTCTTAAAATAACTTTAGTATCCTTTAATGTAGGGCTTGATTGACTTTGCCAGCAAAATATTTCAGGTTTAGGTTGTGCACAGAACATACAATTTACAATTGAGGCATTTAGCAGACGCTCTTAATCCAGAGCGATCTACAAGCTCACAAGACGTTGTGGCATGGAGCATTGCGAGTTGGAGACTGGCTATTTTCGGTGTGCGACAGGTGGCACAAAAATATATGTATTAAGTCAACCTTTAGAGAAAGAATTAAGAAATGTTTGAATCAGTCATGGCGACTGAGAAATGTAATCCATGGGTAGTGGAAACTAGTCGGTAACGTGTCATTGTTTTCCGACCGCTCATTAGTCCAACCCATTACTAACCCTAACCACACACGGAAGCCACGGGGTGAGTCTTAACCGGCCACATAGTCAGATTAACGGGATGTCGGACTAATGTGCAGTCCCCAACAGTGTTGATTTCGTCGACTAAAACTAAGACGAAAAATGTTCGTCGACTACCTTTTTTCACTGTCGAAAACTAAATGGAAACTAAATTAAAACTAAGCTATGACGACTAAAACTAAGACAAAATATACTGACAATTTCGTCAATAAATTAAAACTAGACTAAAATGTTTGGAAGCCACTAGTGGACAAGAGATCCAGTATACGTCATTTTGCACTTGTAAGCATGCTGAAAATAGACAAGCTGCAGCGCGACGCGTTGTGAGCTTGTAGATTGTGTAAAAGCAGTCATTACGATAGCATCAACGCCCACCAAAATACATTTTAGTCAACTAAATCAACTGTAGATTTAGTCGACCAGAAATAAAATCTTATGATATTTAGTCGACTAAAACTAGACTAACACTAAAACATTCTGGGTGACTAAAATGTGACTAAATGGAAGACATTCAAGAGACTAAAACTAAAATCGAAATTTGCTGCCAAAAAACAACACTGGTCAATCCGCCCGTCTGAATGTTTCTTGCCTGCTTTTGGAGGAAGAGTGTGAAGGTCTTTGCGTTCTCGCTCAGGTTTTTGGGAAGTGGTCTGTTTGGCCCCCGGCTGTCCGTCGTGGTGGTGAGAGGCTGCAGACTGAGGCTGTGGCTCAACATGAAGTTCACGGCCCAGCAGAAGGCCTCCCGCAGCGCACAGCTGGACGACTTCACGTATTTGGTGGCCGCTCGCATCAGGCTGTCCTCGCTGATACACAACTGCAACAACAAAATCATCTGGATCAACAGCACGCTCTCTTTTATTTATTTGAGTGGTGCAACCACTCCCTTACGGAGCTACAGTATGCGAGTGGGTGGCTGGGTGGGTGTCTGGGTCTGAGCACGAAAATAGCATGGTTGTTTTTCACCACCTGTGCGCAACCTAACACACACACAAACACGCACATATTAACTGTATATATGGTGATTTTGGGTGTGCCAGTACAGTACAGTACAGTACAGTACAGTAGAGGGTACAGTCAAAACCTGCCTGAGGGAGTCAAGTTTGTGTACAGGACTGACGGTGGGCTCTTTAACCTCAACAGGTTTAGGGCAAAAAGCCCTTACAGAGCCATTACATTACAGAGCTCCAGTACGCAGATGACAACACTCTAGTTGCTCATTCTGAAGCGGACCTCCAAAACATCTTTGGATGCTTTTGCTAGAGCCTACAGACTCCTAGGACTTGATATAAACATTAAAAAAAACTCAGATCCTGTACGAACCAGCTCCTGACACAACCTCCCAAGCCCCCACAATCTATGTGGAAAACAACACCCTGGAAAACGTGGATCAATTTGCATACCTTGGCAGTCTTCTTTCCACAAGAGCTGTCATTGATGCCGAGATTAACCACCGCATAGGGTGCGCCAGTGCAGCCTTTGCTAGGCTGAGGAAGAGAGTTTTTGAGAACAGGGACATCCAGACCAACACCAAGCTCCTCGTCTACCAAGCTGTAGTTCTGCCCACTCTGCTTTACGGGGCTGATAGCTGGACCACCTACAGCAGACATCTGAAGGCTCTGGAGCGATACCATCAGCGATGTCTCCGCAAGATCCTTAGGATCAGTTGGGAAGATAGGCGTACCAACACCAGCGTTCTGAAGGAAGCCAACATCCTCAGCTTCACCACAAACATCACTCGGCACCAGTTGCGATGGACAGGCCATGTCATCAAATGCTGTATGGACAGCTGAAGGAAGGTCAACGCACTCAAGGAGGGCAGAAAAAGAGGTACAAAGATAACATCAAAACTCAGAGAAAGTGCCACTTCAACCTCAACACCTGGGAGGAGGCTGCACTCCAGAGAGGCATGTTAGCAGGATGGTCCATGAAGACACAGCACAACAAGAAAAGGACCTCCACAGTGCCACAGAAACAAAAAGGCAACTGAGAAAGGAGAGACCAAGACGGCTCCTCACACCACCACCCCCATGACAACCATTCACATAAATTATGCACCCACTGCAACAGAGACTGTGGATCAAGGATTGGCCTCTTCCAGCACTTGAAGACCCACAGATGACCAGACCCACCGACAGGAGGACAACCATACTCGTTCCGAGTGATCACCGATGATGATGGTGTGTGTGTATGTGTGTGTGTGTGTGTGTGTGTGTGTGTGTGTGTGTGAGTGAGAGAGAGAGAGACCTACCTGTTGTTCTCTCTGTGTGAGGACCCATTCAGCCAGGTAGTCTGAATGCCAGGTGGAGGGTGCGTTGTCTTTGATGGTGTCCTCGATGTGTTGCAGAGTCCAGGCACGGATGAGCGCCGGATCGCTGCGGAAGTACTGGGCCGCCTGAGGCACTCCATTACACAGAGAATACAGAACCATCTGCAACTCTGACACCAACAGAGGAGGAGGACGTTGGGACCTGGTTGACCTCCTCTCTGAATCCTACAGGAGAGGAGGGGAGAGACCTCTGTAAATCCTTTTTCTGTTTCTGTTTTTTCTGAAAAAACCTATGTTTCTATATCAGCCGTTCTCAAACATTTTCATGTCAAGGACCCCCAAGCTTATATGTAATTGGCTGCTGACCCCCATCTGAAAAAAAACAACTTGAAAAAAAAACTTAAAAGAAAACTTTTTAAAGAAAATCTTAAAAACACACACACACATTATAGACACACTAAAAAAATCTTACCTTAACCCATTCTGACCTGAGATCAGATTCATACGAGGTTTCCACTGGACACACACTGGTCTGATTAACCCATTCTGACCTGAGATCAGATTCTAAAAATGTCAGTCGTTCTTCGATTTTTCAAAAATAGCAGACCTACAAGCTCGTAGCGTGCCACTCGGTGGCGTGCTATGAGCTTGTAGATCTGCTTTTTGTAAATAGCTAAAGCATGACGTAATGCTAACACCAAAATGGGTTCCCGTTCAGAATGGGTTAAAAAAACTTAACTTAAAAACAAATCTTAATCAAAAAACACTTAAAAAACCTTAACAAAGTACGTAATTGTTGTTATTGCAATTTACGAGCTGCGTTCACTTCCCGCGTTTGCGCGTCTTTCTTGTAGTATTACTTTTGAAAGGAGAATTATTAGAAGTAATGCATTACTTTTTTTGTGACGAGGACTTTAGAGGCCGTTTGGGGACTCCGGAACGTGAGGGTGATGGCTGATATGCCCACGGTGGGGAGGGGGGAAGGGGAGGGGTGAGTGTTGATTGACAGTTGAGGAGTGGCAGGACCAGCTGGTACTTGGATGGGGATGATAGATCCACCTCCTGGGTTGCTCCCTCTCTGCTCCTCTGACACATTGACAGCCATCGCTGAGAGAGAGAGAGAGAGAGAGAGAGAGAGAGAGAGAGAGAGAGAGAGAGAGAGAGAGAGAGAGAGAGAGAGAGAGAGAGAGAGAGAGAGAGAGAGAGAGAGAGAGAGAGAGAGAGAGACACACACACACACACACACACACACAGGTGTACAAAGGTTAAACAAACTAATTGATACCTTAATAAAATAGATTAATAATCAATCCCTATTTCGTGCATGTCATTTTAAGTTAATTTAGGCAATCTACAACTCATAGATAAGCCATTTTCACAATTTCCGCACAACATTATGCAACGCAGTATAAAATAACAATCATATTTAAGTGGTTAATTGATTCATCGATACAAAATGCAATTAAAAAGCACATTTCTCAATTATTTAACTAATTGAAACGGTAATCGATTGAATAATTGCTAATAAAACAATCGATAGTTGCAGCTCTACACACACAATTAACCAATTCTGGGCGGGAACCCCTCTTGGTGTTTTTAAGCATTATGTTATACTTTAGCCATTGAAAAATAGCAGATCTACAAGCTCATAGCATGGCACTCTGTACCGCGCTATGAGCTTGTAGTTCTGCTATTTTTGAAAAAAATCTTTGAATATATATTCTTTCAGAACAAACGTTTTTAACTCAAATCTTTGCTTCTGAGAGGTCCTGGAATTACATATTTAGTGATGGGGGTCGGTGCCCAATTACATATCATTTTTGGGGTCCTTGACCCCAAAAATGACAACCACTGATACAGAAACAGGATTTAGATTTTCTTTTTCAACGTCAGGCCTAAATGGCCTAAATAAAAAAGAATATACATAAACAAATGTGTGTTATGTTACCACGGTGACCAGGGTGTTCTGCAAGGTGATTGGCCATCATGTCTCCCGTTGTCGTCACATATGTACAAAACTGACATCCGAGTTTCCTTGGCAACCTGAAAATAAACCAAAATAGTACTACTGACTAATACAGCAATAATAATACAGAGAACTACTAAAATATTACTATTAATAATACAGAGCTAATACTAATACAGATACTACTAGTACTGCGATCAATAATAGTCTTACTACTGTACTATTAGTAATACTGTCACTAACTATTACTACTGCTATCAATAACAGTTACTTCTACTGCTATTAATAATATTATTACAACTACTGTACTATTATCAATAGAACGGTTACTGAAACTGTTACTATTAGTAGTATTGCTGATGGTGAGTCTCTGTGACTTTTGCAACTGAACAGACAAAAAACTGTCGGTATGTTTTTTTCTCACGTAAATCCACAGACCCTGACGTTCTTATCGAGGGTAGTAGTATTCAGGTAGTATCAGAATTTAAATATCTTGGAATTACATTAGACTCAAACTTGACATTACATGTTAAAAATGTAGCCAGTAAAACCAAATTCAAATATAGCTGCAAGCAGCGATAAGGCGGGACCAAGGAGATAGAGAGAGAGAGACAGAGAGAGAGAGGACAGAGAGTGTGGAGAGAGAGCGAGAGAGAGAGAGAGAGAGAGAGAGAGAGAGAGAGAGAGAGAGAGAGAGAGAGAGAGAGAGAGAGAGAGAGAGAGAGAGAGAGAGAGAGAGGGTGGAGACAAAGAGAGGAGAGAGAGAGAGGACAGATAGTGTGGAGACAGAGAGAGGACAGAGAGAGGACAGAGAGTATGGAGACAGAGAGAGGACAGAGAGAGGACAGAGTGTGGAGACAGAGAGAGGACAGAGAGAGGACAGATAGTGTGGAGACAGAGAGAGGACAGAGAGAGGACATAGAGAGGACAGAGAGTGTGGAGAGAGAGAGAGAGAGAGAGAGAGAGAGAGGGTGGAGACAAAGAGAGGGTGGAGACAGAGAGAGAGTGGAGAGAGAGCGAGAGAGACAGAGTGTGGAGACAGTGAGAGGACAGAGTGTGGAGACAGTGAGAGGACAGAGTGTGGAGACAGTGAGAGGACAGAGTGTGGAGACAGTGAGAGGACAGAGTGTGGAGACAGAGAGATGACAGAGAGTGTGGAGACAGAGAGATGACAGAGAGTGTGGAGACAGAGAGAGGACAGAGTGTGGAGACAGAGAGAGGACAGAGTGTGGAGACAGAGAGAGGACAGAGTGTGGAGACAGAGAGAGGACAGAGAGTGTGGAGACAGTGAGAGGACAGAGTGTGGAGACAGAGAGAGGACAGAGAGTGTGGAGACAGAGAGAGGACAGAGAGTGTGGAGACAGTGAGAGGACAGAGTGTGGAGACAGTGAGAGGACAGAGTGTGGAGACAGAGAGAGGACAGAGTGTGGAGACAGAGAGAGGACAGAGTGTGGAGACATTGAGAGGACAGAGAGTGTGGAGACAGAGAGAGGACAGAGTGTGGAGACAGAGAGAGGACAGAGTGTGGAGACAGAGAGAGGACAGAGTGTGGAGACAGAGAGAGGACAGAGTGTGGAGACAGAGAGAGGACAGAGAGAGGACAGAGAGTGTGGAGACAGAGAGAGGACAGAGTGTGGAGACAGAGAGAGGACAGAGAGTGTGGAGACAGAGAGAGGACAGAGTGTGGAGACAGTGAGAGGACAGAGTGTGGAGACAGTGAGAGGACAGAGTGTGGAGACAGAGAGAGGACAGAGTGTGGAGACAGAGAGAGGACAGAGTGTGGAGACAGTGAGAGGACAGAGTGTGGAGACAGTGAGAGGACAGAGTGTGGAGACAGAGAGAAGACAGAGTGTGGAGACAGAGAGAGGACAGAGTGTGGAGACATTGAGAGGACAGAGAGTGTGGAGACAGAGAGAGGACAGAGTGTGGAGACAGAGAGAGGACAGAGTGTGGAGACAGAGAGAGGACAGAGAGTGTGGAGACAGTGAGAGGACAGAGTGTGGAGACAGAGAGAGGACAGAGAGAGGACAGAGAGTGTGGAGACAGAGAGAGGACAGAGTGTGGAGACAGTGAGAGGACAGAGTGTGGAGACAGTGAGAGGACAGAGTGTGGAGACAGTGAGAGGACAGAGAGTGGACAGAGAGTGTGGAGACAGTGAGAGGACAGAGTGTGGAGACAGAGAGAGGACAGAGTGTGGAGACAGAGAGAGGACAGAGAGAGGACAGAGAGTGTGGAGACAGAGAGAGGACAGAGTGTGGAGACAGAGAGAGGACAGAGAGTGTGGAGACAGAGAGAGGACAGAGTGTGGAGACAGTGAGAGGACAGAGTGTGGAGACAGTGAGAGGACAGAGTGTGGAGACAGTGAGAGGACAGAGTGTGGAGACAGAGAGAGGACAGAGTGTGGAGACAGAGAGAGGACAGAGTGTGGAGACAGTGAGAGGACAGAGTGTGGAGACAGTGAGAGGACAGAGTGTGGAGACAGAGAGAGGACAGAGTGTGGAGACAGAGAGAGGACAGAGTGTGGAGACAGAGAGAGGACAGAGTGTGGAGACAGAGAGAGGACAGAGAGTGTGGAGACAGAGAGAGGACAGAGAGAGGACAGAGAGTGTGGAGACAGAGAGAGGACAGAGTGTGGAGACAGTGAGAGGACAGAGTGTGGAGACATTGAGAGGACAGAGAGTGTGGAGACAGAGAGAGGACAGAGTGTGGAGACAGAGAGAGGACAGAGTGTGGAGACAGAGAGAGGACAGAGTGTGGAGACAGAGAGAGGACAGAGAGTGTGGAGACAGAGAGAGGACAGAGAGAGGACAGAGAGTGTGGAGACAGAGAGAGGACAGAGTGTGGAGACAGTGAGAGGACAGAGTGTGGAGACAGTGAGAGGACAGAGAGTGGAGACAGTGAGAGGACAGAGAGTGGACAGAGAGTGTGGAGACAGTGAGAGGACAGAGAGTGTGGAGACAGTGAGAGGACAGAGTGTGGAGACAGAGAGAGGACAGAGAGTGTGGAGACAGAGAGAGGACAGAGTGTGGAGACAGTGAGAGGACAGAGTGTGGAGACAGTGAGAGGACAGAGTGTGGAGACAGTGAGAGGACAGAGAGTGGAGACAGTGAGAGGACAGAGTGTGGAGACAGTGAGAGGACAGAGAGTGGAGACAGAGAGAGGACAGAGAGTGTGGAGACAGTGAGAGGACAGAGTGTGGAGACAGAGAGAGGACAGAGAGTGTGGAGACAGTGAGAGGACAGAGTGTGGAGACAGAGAGAGGACAGAGAGTGTGGAGACAGTGAGAGGACAGAGTGTGGAGACAGTGAGAGGACAGAGTGTGGAGACAGAGAGAGGACAGAGTGTGGAGACAGTGAGAGGACAGAGTGTGGAGACAGTGAGAGGACAGAGTGTGGAGACAGTGAGAGGACAGAGTGTGGAGACAGAGAGAGGACAGAGTGTGGAGTCAGTGAGAGGACAGAGTGTGGAGACAGAGAGAGGACAGAGTGTGGAGACAGTGAGAGGACAGAGTGTGGAGACAGAGAGAGGACAGAGAGTGTGGAGACAGAGAGAGGACAGAGAGTGTGGAGACAGTGAGAGGACAGAGAGAGGACAGAGAGAGTGGAGACAGAGAGAGGACAGAATACACTTATTACACTATTACACTTATTACACTATTACACTACTATTACACTATTAGACTTATTACACTATTACACTACTATTACACTATTAGACTTATTACACTATTACACTACTATTACACTATTACACTACTATTACACTAATTCACTAATATTACACTATTACACTATTACACTATTACACTAAATACACTTATTACACTATTACACTACTATTACACTATTACACTATTAGACTTATTACACTATTACACTACTATTACACTATTACACTATTAGACTTATTACACTATTACACTACTATTACACTATTACTATTATTACACTTATTACACTATTACACTTATTACACTATTACACTACTATTACACTATTACACTTATTACACTATTACACTACTATTACACTATTACACTATTACACTTATTACACTATTACACTATTACACTATTACACTATTAGACTTATTACAATATTACACTATTACACTATTACACTACTATTACACTTATTACACTATTACACTACTATTACACTATTACACTATTAGACTTATTACACTATTACACTACTATTACACTATTACACTTATTACACTACTATTACAATTATATTACACTACTATTACACTATTACACTAAATACACTACTATTACACTTATTACACTATTACACTACTATTACACTTATTACACTATTACAAATTTAGACTTAATACACAATTTCACTATTACACTATTGCACTACTATTACACTTATTACACTATTACACTACTATTACACTTATTACACTATTACACTAAATATACTTATTACACTATTACAAATTTAGACTTAATACACAATTTCACTATTACACTATTGCACTACTATTACACTTATTACACTATTACACTATTAGACTTATTACTCTATTACAGTTACTAGTATCTCTATTAGAGAGAGAGAGAGAGATAGAGAGATAGAGATATAGAGATAGACAGAGAGAGAGAGAGAACAATATGCACAAATAAGAATCACAGGCTGAGTTGTCACTACCCGGATTTGAACCAGTGACCCTGTGGTCCAAAGGTGAGAGCTCTACCGACTGAGCTAAGCAGACTCTGTCAGTTGACTCATTCTATACAGTAACATGCAGTATAGGTATTAGCTCTGCCAACCGTATTTGGAAGACGTATTGGTTGCATGAGAGGTTTCACAAGACAGAATTTCTTTATTGGCTCATAAAAACTTCATTTTTTCACTTAAAAGAAATCTGTTACGATTTTTTGTTCGTATAAGTACAAAGTTCAAGTGTAGACGTTTTTGTGCATTTTGATCAAAGATCCTGGGAGAAGATAGATTTTTAATGGTTTTCATATAATTCAAAATGGCGGGTAATCTAAAGGTCAGAGGTCAAAAGTCAGAATATGGAAGTTGTTCGGCATGAGGAGACACATATGTGTATCAAAGTGTCATTTCCAACGGTCAAACAGTTCATTAGATATGCACATTCAAAGTTTGCATTTTCAACTTAATTTTCAATTTCAGTGCTATAGCGCCACCATTTGGCCAATGGTCATGGGCTTCACATAGTCACCGTTTGGCATGGCCCTCTACCAGATTACCGAGTTTCACGAAAAGCGACTGCACGGTTCAGTCAGAACAGCTATTTTTGGCGGAAGGAGAAGAAGGAGAAGAAAAAAAACTACAAAAACAAGAAGTGACCAAAGTCACTGCGTGTCTTCTTGGTCCCTTAATTAATCAAATTTCAGACACATAAGACCATATCTAACAACAGATGCAGCTAAACTCTTCATGCATGCTATGATTTTTTCACAACCTGGTCACAGACAAATCTGACAAATCTGTGCTGCTCCAGTGTCCTCTCCTCCTTCTACAAATTATTTAATTTGGACAGCTTTAAACATTTTGCAGATTCTTGTCTAATTTTCAAAGATCTTAAATGGACTTGTTACACTGTAACAGTTCATAGGTCGAAGGGACAGTGGTGCCAGAATAACCAGGGCAACTACCAGAGAGGACTGTGAAGTACCGTAGTGTGTTTGGTAAAACAGTCTTCTCTGTTAGAGCCTCCCATCACTGGAACAGTCTCACCTACAGAAGTAAGAGAGACCTCCAACTATTTGACTTTCAAATTCAACCTGAAGAGGTGGCTAAAAACAAATCAAATCTGTAATCATGTGTAATTATCAGCTCTATTCCTTCACTGGTGTCATCTCTCACTTCACTACGGTTGTTCTGTGCCCTGTACAATGTTTATAATTATCCTGTGTTGTATTGTTACTATTGTATTGTATGTGTTTTTGTATGAATAGTTTTATCGTCATTTTAAGAGCCTGTTCAGGGACTACAGATGTAAATTAGCTTATAGCTAACTCTGGTCAAATAAATAAATGAATGAATGAATGGATGGATGGATGGATGGATGGATGGATGGGTGTACAAACACAATGGTAGAATAATTACCGTGGATACGACCGGTACATAGTTGAGTAGTTTGAGCTGGTCTCCTCAGTCCTATGGTTGCTATAAAAAGAAAATACAAAATATAAAAGGATATATATATACAAGGTTCATAGAAAGATGAAGAGGCAAATGATGTACTCTGTACTATGAAGGTGGGGTTCTTGGAGCGGTCATGAAAAAAAGAGAAATATGAGGAATAGGAAAAAGATAAGTCTCAGCGTGGGATTCAAATTACATTGTTGACAGTCTGGGCTTTCAAAAAAAGTTACATCAAATGACGTCCTTGGCAGGGAATGTTAAAATAGCATATAGCAATCCGCAATCCACTTTTCCCTATTTGGAAGCAAAAAGACGAGTCCTATAACTAACTGATACGGAACGCACGTTGTTACATTATTTTAAGGTCGGGAATATGACAGCACACAATTTATTTGACAACTGTCCTGCTCTCTCCAACGAGACAGCGTCAGAGCAAACCTGGCTGTGCATGGTCTGTGCCTGTGAGCAGTGTTGCCAGATTATTATTTTTTTCGATGCGATTGTGAACAATAGCCACGTAAGATAAGATACATATCCATTGGCCAATCAAATGGTTCACAGCAGCTCAACAGCCAGTGTGAGGGGTGGTCAGGAGATATCTGTGAGCTCTGCGTTTAAAGGCTTGAAGGCCGTTGTCTGTGATGGAGTCCACTACATTCTCTGGTGTGTGAGAGAAATAAGAAATCGGGTCCACGATGCGATGCATTGTGAGCTTGTAGATCTGCTATTTTCTAAACGATCAAGAGTGCGATTAAATGCGTCAATATTTTGAACACAATCATTTTTCTGTAATTCATTAATCGTAATTAAAACACGTTAAAGTCCCGGCCCTAAAAAAATAGAGATCTACAAGCTCATACAGCGTCGTTTACACCATTTCTGTGTTACACTGTTGTACAAAGAAATACAAAAGGAAAGCTTAAGTGGTGGTTAACCAGACTAATCAATTTAGTCTATCATTAAAATATATATACTGTATATCATTTTCTTTATGTCAATTAGTTGAATAAAGTATTCAATCAATCAATCAAATCATTACAAATTTGAATTATTCACATTGCCAATACAAGCAGACTCTTTTAGAGGGTTGGTGAATGGTGACAAGTGTCTTCTAGAATGTAGAACAATGGTTCCCGAACCTTTTAGCCTGTGACCCAAAAGAGAAATGTGACGTCTCCCCGGGGACCCAGACTAGTGAAAACTCTACAAGCCCTCAGCAACACGTTGTAGAAGCTTGTAGAAGGAGGAATTGAAAGGAATTTCTTTAAATTGTTTTAATTTTATTTAGAAAAATGCCTTGCCCTTAAAAGAAAAGTAGGGGGGGGGGGGGGGGACAAAAATCTGTCCATGACCCACTGTTTGGGAAACAGTGTTCTAGAAGTGTGACAGAGCTGTGAAATAAAGGTGAAAAGTTCTCATATTACTACTACTATGACTTCTGGTTAAACACTGGACGCACAGCCAACCTCAGACTGCCGAGCGCTGCCGAGGCCATTTCAATGCTGAACAAGCCTTCCCCACATCCTGTTTTGGGCGTCCATGTTAATGCTAAATAAATAGCGTCAATGCTAGCGAGCCAAAATATAGCCATCCTTGGTCTAGAAAGCGCCAATGTTTCCATCTAGACCACCGGATAATCAGCAAAGACCTCCGAACATTGCACATTTTTAGTCAGACTGTATAATGGGAGGTGGACGGCAACGCGGTTGCGCAACCCGGTCTAGGATCGCTAAAGAAAGAAAGGCCAAGCCAAAATAATAATGAAAAAATAGATATCAATAATAAAGCTTAACGTTCCGCCACGAGCAGCTAATCCGTTGACAGCCTGCGATGTGACACAGATGGAGCGTAAATTAGGCTAAACAAGGTGCATACGTTAGGCTTTAAGTGTTGATGGTGGTGCTGTGTTGTCTTGGTTGTTACCTCATCATGTGGTTGGCGTAGGCTCTGAAGCAGTAGGTGGTGTATGTACACAACCTGCACCTCACTCCAGACACGAAATGACTCCGACCGTTTGACACAGCATGCTGACACTCTATACAGCTGTGTGCGTGCAAATGCACACACACACACACACACACACACACGCACGCACAGGAGAGGGAGAGAAAAAGGGCGATAATAAACACATGAAATAGTTATGAAAAGGCAAATTAAACTTTTTGATGTCAAGGATCCCCCTGGCCATCATCTATAAAGCCAATGCACTGACCATGTGCTTGTTGACAGTAGCGAGGGCTCTGAGGCATCTTCCAGGTCTGTCCTCTCTCCTCCCTGGGTTTCCTGTTTGATTGCAATCTCTACGCCCTGGGTTTCCTGTTTAATTGCACTCTCCTGTCTAAATAAGGCATGAAACGACAAAAAACAAAGACTCTTTAAATGCGTTATAAATCAAATAAAAGTACATTTAATTCAAAGTGGCTTTGAGACAGAGCGGCAAACCAGTCATAAGAACTCTGTTCTTTGAAGTAGGCTTGGAGAAGGTATACAGTAGACAATTGACAATCATATCGCTGAGATTTAAAGGAGCATTCAGTGATTTGGGTGATTTGGAAAACATCCTGGTCCACCCCGGTAACAAGATGTGACATACACGCACTACAGGCCACGCGACAGGCCAACAGCACACACACCAAGGCCCGCCCCCGCTCGATCATGATTGGCGGAAGGCCCCGCTCTCTCTGTCCTGATTGGATGAAGGCTGGGCCACCTAGCCAAAAATGAAACCTAAGGTTTTTTGACCCCCAGGGGTTAACTGGGGACAGGGAGGAACTCCTTATATGGTCAGAGTAGGGAGGATTATCACAACAAAACAAAAAAAGAAGTGATATTTGAATTAAGTGAAATCACTAAAAACCCTCTATACTTCATTTGATTTAGTACGCTCAACGTAAAATTTTGGTGAACCTTCACCCCGGAATCGGGACACTGGGGATTTAAGTGGTTAACAAAAGTGGCATTTTAAGGTTTAAACATAATAAACAAATAATTAATCACAATAATTTTTGCCACAATAATCGTAACATGTAACTTTCATATCGTTCCATCCATAGTATACATTTTACCGTGGATACTGGATACCGCACGTACCTAGTTGTGTGTTGCGAGGTGGCATCGGTGTCAGTGGCATCGTTGCTGTAAAAAGAAAACACAATACATAAAAAAAACAATATAAAAAGGTACACCTAATTGTTTAATAGGCTATTACTAGAGTTCAGTGAGCACGTGATTGTGGTATACTTTTAAAGCAGGTAAAACGCTCAAAATGTGTCGCATTGTTGGTGTGTAGATCAGCTAATTCGGCTATTTTTAAGAATAAATGCAAAAAACCATTATCTGCCACAATGGCAGTTGCAAGGAATTGCATTGGTCTGGCCTTAAAACGGTTTTGCAGCAAGAAGTTGCGACTAGTTGCATTGGTGCGGTCAGGCCTTAAAAGTCAACAAAAAGTCAGCAATGATTAAAAAAATGTAGTAGTGTCAGGTAGTATAGTGGAACCACGTTGTGGCCTCCTACATTGTCGGGACAATAACATTTTCTTCTTGAAGAAAATCCCAAGAGAATGGAGATCATACCTGTCATCATCATCATCGAGAATAATCACTGGAGGTTCTGTGTCGTCAAGATGTTGAGAAGATCCATGACCATGTGACACCTGCTACACAACACAACACAACACAACACACTTTATTATTACAAGTAAGATGCACGAACGCGGGAAGCGAACGCAGCTCGTGAATTGCAAATACAACAATTAGAATAAATTACAAACTTTTTTCTTTTCTTTGTTTTGTGTGTGTGTGTGTGTGTGTGCATGTGTGTGTGTGTGTGTGTGATACAGTTGCGCCATCTGGTGGCGGGCCGGTGGTATTACAGCGTGACACACAGACAGTTTAGGCCAGCTTCTATAGTTAGTGCTCATTGCATTCGCAATCACTGCGTTCGCAATTATTATTATTACAGACAGACAGACAGACATACCTCAGGGGAAGGGACCAGATATTTGTCCGTCTCATCTTTAACAGTCTCTGCTGACAGTGACCTTACTGTTACCTGAACACAAAAACAGAGACAGACAGACAGTGATTCCACTTTACTTATAAAGTACATTTAATAATAACAGATGATGGCCCAGGCCGTAGCGTAACGGTCTGGGCACCGGACTGGTAATCCAGTCGCAGTGTGCCACGGGTTCGACTCCCGGACCCGACACGGCCTTTACTGCATGTCATCCCCCCATCTCTCTCCCGTTTCCTGTCAGCCTACTGTCTGTCCCTTCAAAAATCAATAAAAGGCGTAAGCCGCAAATTTTTTTTTAATAATAATAATAATAATAATAATAATAATAATAACAGATGATGATGATGTTGATAAATGTATTAATCACTTGACGTGATACACACATCTGGAGCTTGGCAATCATATATTTTAAAGACATTTAATGTGGAGCCCTTGGGAATCTGATAAACCAACTCTGCTCTAGGGTTAAAGGTGTTATGACATCAAACTCAATATGTTTATCATATATCTCTTGTGCGTCACTGGACACACTGTGTATACAGTATGCAGTATCTGCCTAAAAATGACAAAAACTATTTTTTGTCATTGTATTATTTATTTAGTTTTTCCCCTCGAGTCCCTAGCACAAGAGGTTCAGGCTGTCACAAATAACGTCATCCAATTGGGGCTACTGTAAACAGCAATCAAATCTGTGATACTGTATGTCCTGCCCTAGCTTACCGTTTTACAGGAATCATATAGAATCAAAGATAACTTGTGGTTGTGTCATGGGGTCTTTAACCAGTTAAAACCAGGACCCTTTTTTTGAAAAATCTTGAAAGTGTGCAAACTACTGATTTAGAAGGCATCCGTAGAATGGGCGTTCTAAGTGGTGCACTGTAGTTACCCTGGTTCCTGGTTTCAGTCCAATCAGCTGGCGAGGTCTGATGTGAGTTATATGACAACACTGTTTGTGGAGCTTTCTGTCTCTGGCAAGCAGGAAGAGGAGCCGGCACTTATTACAGCTGTACACATACTTCCTCTGGATACGCGCGCGCACGCACACACACACACACACACACACACACACACACACACACACACACACACACACACACACACACACACACACACACACACACACACACACACACACACACACACACACACACACACACACACACACACACACACACACACACACACACACACACACACACACACACACACGTTACTTTTCAATAGGGCTGCACAATAATAAAAATGTATCGTGAATGCAATATCAACATGCACGGTACATTTCCAAAATCCAGGTTTTTTGTTTGGGATTAGAAGACATTTCACATTCGGTGCTAATCACAGTTATACTCGTCCTATAAATGTATTACACAGGGCGCTCATGACAAGTACAATTTACAATTTAGGCATTTGGCAGACGCTCTTAATCCAGAGCCATTTACATTAGGCATGAACAAAAAGCATGGCATACATCACATACATAAAAAGTAGTTATCATGAAACATGAGTAAGCTAAGAACGTAACAGTGGAGTGCCAGTGTCTTAAGGTGTTTGATATCGCTAATAAGAAAACCTCGCTGTGTTTCATTTTTGGAATGGCTCCGGTGCCTAGACATGGCTGCTAGGCCGCCGCCCGCACTGTTTCCGTTGCTCCATAGCCATTAGCTTCTGATTTAGCCGTGGCCTTTGTACGCTCTTTTCTCTTACGACGCTGATTATCCGGTGATCGAGATGGGAACATCGGAGTTTTCTAGAGGATTGGCCTGACTTTCGCTAGCTAGCATTGATGCCGTTACTGCTAGCATCCAAGATTGCAACAACAGGACGGCTTCATAGTACAAAAATGCCCTTGATCACGTGGCACCCATTTTGTCCACCAGGTGGCACTCAGTGTGTTAAGGGGAGCAGTAGAGAAACTGTATTTCTGCTTTGGTGGTATATATTCATTGTCAATTCAGTAGTCAGGTGAAATGTTTTCAGTAAAAACTACGTGTGTCTGTATAAACATATACAGTAATATATTTCTTTCTTCCTCTTTCATTGTTTCCCAGTGTGTGCATACAGTAAGCATTTCATTGTTATGCTAGCCGCAAAAGAAAAGATGAAACTTATTCAAACTTCAACTTGAAGTCATATCGTCATCGCAATATTCAACAATGTTTTTCTAATGTCGTGCAGCCCAAATACATTTCAAACCCACAAGTTCTCATAATCAGCTTAGCAAGGCTGCTCACTATGGGGAGTTTGCGCCCCCTGGCGTAAACACAGAAGCATTTATATAAACTCACAGACACCTTTGGCTGGGACTTTAGACGTCATGACGTTGAAACCCCGCCCACCGGGGCACAATATAACTGTGCGTCAACGTGCCTACGTCTTCATTCGATTGTTTCTTCTCATGTGTGAACACAGCGCTGCGAAGTCTCCCTTACGGATTAGTATCTGATTTATTTCCACAAAGGACGAGAAGCCTTCTCGGTACCGCGGACACTACTTTTCCCAGAGGCTTCGAGAAGAAGAAAGTCGGTAAGCACGCTTTCTTACTGAGTTAAAACTAACTTAGTGGTAATTTAGCTCTGTGTAGTGGCCCTACGGCCCTAGCTGGCTTCTTAAATTACCTGTGTGACGGTCTGTAACGCGGCTAGCCACAGCCAGTTTTTGCTTCCACACAAACTTTCGTTGGCCTCAAGGTCTACGAACGTGTGACGGGCTCGAAACGGTGCACAACCCTTTGTTAGCTTCCACACGTGTGGCGGCGTTAGCGGTGGCTAGAAATAGCCCGCTCTAGCCGACACACACACGTCCCGCGGTTTTTCTGAACCCTCGACGGAATGGTAACCTGAGCAGCATATAGTAATAATACTGTTTAGCTTCCACGTTGTGTGACGGTCTTTGATAACGGCTAGCAATAGCCCTTTCTCAGCTTCCACACGCACGTGGCGTTTTCTACAGTGGCTGGCGACGGCCCTGTTTTAAAGGTATATTCAGTGATTTCACTTAATTCAAATATCACTTATTTTTTTGTTTTGTTGTGATAATCCTCTCTACTATAGAGTGTGCTGACCATATAAAGAGTTCCTCCCTGTCCCCAGTTAACCCCTGGGGGTCAAAAAACCTTAGGTTTCGTTTTTGACTCTCTATCCTGATTGGACGAAAGGCTGGGTCCCACAGCCAAAAACGAAACCTATGGTTTTTTGAGTGAAATCACTGAATATACCTTTAAGTCTCCACATAAAGTGACGGTCTTTCACAGCAGCCAGCAATAGCTCTGTCCTAGCCCTCACTTTAACGTGACTACCTACCAACTCGGCTCCCTAACAAGCATGCAGCCTTGTGAAACTGATTATTAGAATTGGAGGTTACGTGTGTAACCGGAGTTCTATAACCAGCGAGCCTTTTTTGTGGTTTGTTTGTCCACGTGTATCTTGGCATTACAAGAAAAAGTGACGGTCTCTCACAGCAGCTAGTGATAGCTCTGTCCTAGCTTCCACTTAAACGTGGCTGCCTACTAACTCGGCCCCCTCTTGCCTTGTTTATTGCTTCCACGTGCATCTTAGCTTTGTAAGAAGTCTGAGTCCTCGACCAAGGCCCGTCGTCGACGCCGTCGCGCCCTAGCGGACGCTGACAGCCAGTGCCTGCAGAGGGCCTGCAAGTCATGCAGGGGCCTGCTCGCCCACGACGACAAGCACGACGAGTGTCTTTACTGCCTGGGTTATGGCCATGCTGTGGAGGCGGTGGAGAACCCAGAGCGATGCCCACATTTCTTTGCCTTCTCCGACATGCTGAAGCGTAGCAGACTGAAGCGCGCCCACAGGGCATATCGGACCCAGCGGGACGCCCACGCACGGGGGAGAGAGGACGAGGCCCAGCGTCAGGAAGCCTCCAGGGAGGCAGCTGACCCTAACCGCTACTCTCCAAGCCTCTTAATCGGAGCCCCGACCCCCGGTGAGGCAGCCCGGGCTGCAGTACAGGAGACCTACGATGCAGAGAGAAAGCGTGGAGCCACTCCTGAGGAGGCGGCCCACACCATTGCAACATCTATTGCACAGAGGGCCTACAACACCGCTCTGAAACAAGGAGCCAGGCAGTGGTCCGCTGACATGGACACTACACTCCCCGACGCCCCTGACGTTGTCATTCTTGTGGATGACAACGCAGGCTTGGTGCAGGCTCCCAGAGAGGACGACGCTGAGATGGACTCCGGGGAGTCCTCATCTCAGGACTCAGCATCTTCCTACACCTCTGACGAGGAGGAGGGTGATGGAGAGAGCAGCAACGAGAGCGACGCCGAGGTGGCAGAGCCGCCTCCAGTCGTCAAGGCCGCTCAAGCGGCCGTCGTCGCCGCCCCCATTGCAGCACCAGATGCTGCTGAAGTTGCACCGGCCGACACCGCTGCAGCTCCAACGGCTCCAGCTGCTCCAGCTGAACCGCAGCTCCACTATGACACACTGACATAGTCGATCTGTTCAAGAAGGCCACTATCCGCTGTGGTCTGGTCTGGCAGGCCAGTCTTGAACCTCTGGTGGCTAAAGACACCCTATGCGAACAGTTTCGCAAGAGGATTCAGGGCAACCCAGTGAAGCCCCAGACCAAGGCTGAGATCCCCCTCGATGACGGGTTCCTGAAATCCCTCATGGTGTCCTGGAGACAGCCTTACTCTGCTTCCACCTCCCTGAGTGGAGGCATGAAGCTGCTGGACTGCGCGGAACAACGGCAGGCGGGCCTCGAGGCCATGCCTCCAATGGACAAGTCCTTCGCCGGCTGGCTCATGGGTATCAACCCCAACGTCTTCCACGAGGACCCGGACTTCTCCTTGCCTGCGGACAAGGACGACTCCAAAGTTAATAAGGCTGCCTACAAGTGCGCCTCAACTGCGGCCAGGGCACTGAACGCCACGACCCTTCTGCAAGGGTCAGCGTCTCGTGTCCTGCTGGAGGCGGGAGACGAGCCTACCCCCGAACACATGGCTGAGTTGAGGCGCCTGCACCTTGAGCTCCTCCGTCTCACTCAGGCCCAGGCGGAGATGGTGGGCGGAACCATGGCGAGACTTCTGGTCCTCGAGAGGGCCAGGTGGCTGGAGCTGTCCCCCAAAGTGGGACGCAATCCATTGAAACAAAAAGTCTCTACTTCGACACTCTTCGCGTCCATGCTCGAGGAGATGCGCTCCCGCGACGGACAGACGAAGACTGACACGGAGGTCATCGGCGCCTGTCTCCCGGCGTCTGGAGCACGGCCCAAGCAGGCTCAACCCTACAGGCCGACCTACGAGTGCACCAAGGACAGGGACGATCGTTCCAGGTCCAGGAGGAGCACCTTCAAGGTCCCCGACGCTCAGAGGGCTCCGTCAGCGGCGTCCTCATCTTCCCGCCCACCTCGCAGCCGCAAGAAGGCCGACAGGCCCAGGCGCCCCTCGGCTTCTCCGGCCGGCGGCCCCCGCAATGGGGCCAGGAAAGGAGGGCCACCTGGCGGGAAGGCGAAATGACCGGACCTGCCCCACAGGGAGACATCGGACACTGTCTCCCCCACCCTTCCCCGAGTTTCTCTGAAGCGCAGCATAGTGGCCACGGGCCTCATGCCGAACGCTCTTGGTGTGGACAGGAAGAGGACTTGTCTTTCGAAAATGAATGTCTCTCCAGTGTTTTCTGTGCCACCACTTTTCTTAATAAAGCAGTGTTCTCTACTCAAGGGAATGGGCCAGCAGCCCGGGCCTTCAAGGAGGCCCGTGGCTGTCGGCCGAAATGCAAGTGTAACTGCCGTGGACACAGCACCAGAGCGCCAGGTCCATATTGCAGGAAAGAGGCCCCAGGCCCAGGTTCTGACCATAAGGGGCGCCGCTCTACCACAAAAAGGTTCGGAGCTGGCTTCAACCCCTCTGGCGCTGTGTCTACAGGAGTGGAATCGTTGTGGTGTTCATCCTTGGGTGTTGAACACCATCTCGAAGGGTTACAAACTACAGTTTGCCAGAAGACCTCCCACTTGTGGGAGCGTTCTGTTCTCGCAAGGGAGTGGTCAGGCAGCCGAGGTTCTCCAGGACGAGATAACGTCTCTGTTGGAGAAGAAGGCTATACGTGTGGTGTCCATGGAGCAGAGCAACACCGGGTTTTACTCCCGCTACTTTCTCGTGAAGAAGAAAGGGGGGGGCATGCGGCCCATTCTAGACCTACGTGCTCTGAACGGCTATTTGAAAGTGTTTCGCTTCAAAATGCTCACGAGCAAGGCTCTGCTGTGCATGATGCGTCGGGGGGACTGGTATACAACTCTCGATCTCAGAGACGCGTATTTCCACATTCCCATCTACCCACCACACAGAAAATTCCTGCGGTTCGGCTTCAAGGGACAGATATACGAATATCTGGTCCTTCCGTTCGGATTGTCACTAAGTCCAAGGACTTTTGTGAAGTGTACACAGGCAGCCGTCGCCCCGCTGCGTCAGCGGGGCGTTCGGATAGTGATGTACGTGGACGACTGGCTGATTTATGCGGACTCAGCGTCGACACTGCGACTACACACAGACTGGGTGGTAGATCACTTGACGTCTCTGGGTTTCAGCATAAATTACACCAAGAGCGTGTTAGTGCCGACGCAATCAATAGATTACATAGGCATAACGTTGAACGCAGTGTCTTTCACAGGGCGTCTATCCGATGAGAGGATCCGCTCTTTTCAATCATGTCTGGCGTTGTTTCGGACGGGCAACAGGGTCCCGTTCCGAACCTGTCAGAGGTTGGCGGGTCTCATGGCCTCTGCAATATCCGTTGTTCGGCTAGGCAGATTGTACATGAGACCATTTCAGAGGTGGATGCAGTCACTGGGTGTAGGACAACACCGTTGTCATCATCTCGTGAACGTATCGGTGGGTTGCTTCGAGGCATTACGTCAGTGGAGAGGCGCTCAATTCCTCTCAGAAGGCGTGATTATGGGGATGGTCGTATCCCGGAAAGTACTCACGACGGATGCCAGCCTGTCTGGGTGGGGTGCCACCCACGAAGGCAGGACAGCCAGGGGTGTATGGAGTGGCAGCATCAAGTCTGCCCACATAAATTACCTGGAGCTGATGGCGGTAATGTTGGCGTTGCAGCATTTCGAACAGTTCATCAGCGGTTTCCATGTCCTCGTCAGGACGGACAACACAACAACGATGTGCTATATGAACAAGCAGGGGGGCCTACGGTCCACCAAACTGCATGCGCTAGCACACAGACTGACGTTATGGTGCGACGAGCACCTTCTTTCGGTCAGAGCCTCCCACGTTCCGGGACTCCAGAACACGGGATCTGTTGTCCAGGGGCCGATACCTCTATGCGGCTTGGTCACTGCACAAAACAGTGGCCAGGCAGATGTGGGAGAGGTTCGGCGAGCCACAAGTGGATCTGTTTGCGTCGGAAGAGAACAGCAAGTGTCCTCTGTTCTTCTCCATAGCAGGGACGGCTCCGCTAGGTTTGGATGCCTTGGCGCACCGTTGGCCCCAGGGCCTACTTTACGCGTTTCCCCCATTGTCTCTCATCCTTCCCACGCTGGAGTGGGTGAGGACTCTTGGAGGTCAGACATAGTCCCTCTCTTGTACGGTCGGCCATGGCAGCTTCCGTTGCGCAGAGACCTATTGACCCAGGCGGGAGGCGAGATATTCCACCCACGGCCGGAAGATCTAGACCTCTGGGCTTGGCCCGTGAGAGGTTGAATCTTGGCGCGGAGGGTCTTCCCCAGAGCGTCATCGACACTATTCAGTGTGCGAGGGCGCAGTCGACCAGGGATGCTTATGATATGAGATGGCGGTTGTTTGAAGACTGGTGTTCACCAGCTCAAGTTGTGCCATTTCAAGCACCAGTAAGGGTCGTTCTGTCGTTCCTCCAGGACCTCTTGGACAAAGGCAGAGCCTTTAGTAGTGTCAAGGTGTACCTGGCTGCTATCTCAGCCTGCCACATCGGGTTTGAGGACAAGACGGTGGGCCAGCTCCCGCTGGTGCGCCAGTTCATGAAGGGGGCTAGCCACCTTCATCCGGTGACCAAGTCTCTGGTCCCCTCGTGGGACCTTGCTTTGGTTTTGGACTCTGTCCCGGCCGCCGTTTGAGCCCTTGGAGGAGTTGAGTATGAAGCTATTGTCGCTGAAGACAGCGTTATTATTAGCTTTGGCTAACCTGACCCCACCCACCCACACCAGGGACTGTTAACTCTGTTGCCTTTTGGCAGAAGGTATCGAAGCATTGGGAGTAAAACAGCAAGATTCTCCAAGAGCTTTTTCCCCCCAAGCCATCAGACTTTTGAACACGTGCAATATCCCCTAACCTTTCCCCCTATATGCTGCTATAAGGACTCCTGTTGTGCAATATCTTGTCTCCAAATGAACTAATGGTGCTTTTTAATTTATTTGTTTTTAAGTGGATTTTAGATTTTAATAGTATTTTAGCTCTTTTAACTAGCATACTAAAAGCCAGTGAAACGACATTTCGTTCTCTTATGCATTTTATGTATCTGCTGAATGACAATAAAGCTATCTATCTAACCTCTGTCCGGTGAGGGCATTGAGGTTGTATTTGGACAGGACTGAGGCGACGAGGAAGACTACACAACTGTTTGTCTCCTGGGATCCCAAGACTGTGGGACTGCCTATCTCAAAGATTAGGCTTTCCCAGTGGATCGTGGAGGCTATAGAGCGGGCCTACTCTGGCGGGAATATGGTGCCTCCCGTAGGGTTGAAGGCACATTCCACGAGGGGTATGGCATCGTCCTGGGCCCTCTGTAGGGGGGTCTCTGTTCAGGATGTTTGTTCCGCTGCAAGTTGGGCATCGTCTTCCACCTTTGCCACCTTCTAAAGACTGGATGTGACAGCGGCGCCAGTGGCGCATGCGGTCCTGGGAGTGGCCTCCGTTTAGTGGAGAGAGTTAGTTCCCCACGGGGGACGTTGGTTTTCTCCAGGGCATTAAGACGGTTGTTCCGTCGGCCCCTCTTAGGCACATATGGCAGACTTAGGTCTGATTGGCCTTCCCAATGGGGTGCAGTAGTCCTGTTGAGGGACGTGCTGTGGTCCTTTGCTCACAGATAAAGGTACGGGCCCTAGGGGTCCAGACTTCGCGATGACAATAAGGGAGTTAATGAATTCTCCCATAGTGAGCAGCCTTGCTAAGCTGATTATGAGAACTAGGGGTTACGTATGTAACCAAAGTTCTATAACAGCGAGCAAGGCTGCTCACCAAGATTCCCTTCTTGATTGCTTGAGAAGAGAACAATTGTTATCGAATGAAGACGTAGGCACGTTGACGCACAGTTATACTGTGCCCCGGTGGGCGGGGTTTCAACGTCATGACGTCTAAAGTCCCAGCCAAAGGTGTCTGTGAGTTTATATAAATGCTTCTGTGTTTACGCCAGGAGGCGCAAACTCCCCATAGTGAGCAGCCTTGCTCGCTGTTATAGAACTTTGGTTACATACGTAACCCCTAGTTTTCTCCAACATCTCACAGATTGCTGTGTGTGTGTGTGTGTGTGTGTGTGTGTGTGTGTGTGTACCTTGTGTCTGGTAGTGTGTTGTTGGTAGGCTGCTCTGGACATGAACACTCTCAGGCAGTAGACACACAGCAGGTAGCATGTGTTCACATGAGCCTCTCTGAAGTGACGCACAACAGACGGGTAGAACGAAGAACGATACTCACACACCTACGCAGACACGCAACCAACCCCCACCAACAAACACACACACACACACACACACACACACACACACACAGGGTTAAATAAAATGACAAAGGTATCACATTTACAGCATACACACAAGCATCCTGTGGGTAGGCAATAACACACACACACACACACACACACACACACACACACACACACACACACACACACACACACACACACACACACACACACACACACACACACACACACACACACACACACACACTCAAATAAGTACAAAATAGGGTTAAACAAAATGGTATACAATTAAAACACATGTACCTGACAGATATAAGGCATCTCTCCGGGTTTGTGTGTGCACTTCATGTGGTGAAGGAGAGCCGCTTCATTTCCAAAGGACAGCTCACAGATCTTACATGTGGCTGCGGGTGGACGGAGAGAGAGAAGGGACAAACATTTATCAATCACTAGTTCAGGGGTTCTCAACCTGAGGGTTGGGACCCCCAGGGGGGGTTGCTGTGAGCTTGTAAATGGGCTATTTTCACAATATATATCTGTGGAACTGAATCAAACTAACTGTAATGCCTCAACAATTCCAAGGGCTTATCGGGGTGTGTGTGTGTGTGTGGTGATGATTATTTTGGGGAGTCTTGGCCTTAAAAGGTTGAGAACCTAGTGCAAGAACTGCACTAGTTCATGCACATTTTTCAGTGAAACAGTAGTTTCAGGGGGTAGCTTCAGGGGCAATTGTTAACAACATAGGACCCACGGGCCACATGCAAAACCAATTTGACAAGTATTGTGAAGTAGTAAAAATAAAAGAATAAAAGTGTTTTGTACATACATGCCGTGTTGTTGGGGCTGTGAACCTCTAGGTGGCGCTCCAGTCTGAATGGATTTTGGAAGTTTCTGTAGCAGTGAGGACAGTGATTCACTCCATACATTTTCTCTATGTGCTGCTGCGTGTGGGACATGAAGCTGGGACAGAGAGAGAGAGAGAGAGACAGGGCACATTCAGAAGTGAACTTTCTAATAGTCCTTGAAGCAGAGCATGCATAATGTAAAAAATGTGAAAATTCAGAGCACACTTGACACTGTATAGTGAAAGATGTGCTTTCCGACTGTGTGAACATTCAAAAGCTAGTAAATGCAATGGTTTTGGGCGAGTTACATGTATGGATTTTACACTTTCTGTGTGACCCTCTAAACGTCTAACGGAAATACAGTTTTTTTAAAGACATTTTTGGGGCGTTTTCTGCCTTATTGATAGGATGAGAATAGACCGACAGGAAATGGGGAGAGGGATAAGGGGAAGACACGCAGCAAAGGCCGTCGGGATTGGGAGTCGAACCTGCGGCACGCCGTCAGGCTGGCTCAGCAGCCTAGGTGCCCAGACGGTTGAGCTAACCGCCCGGGCCAGGTAGGTGCATGTCTACTCATGGTATTAAAAACATGATCACAATAATAATTGCCGTGTACCGCAATGACATCTTTGTCTCTTTTCTACATTTTTTGTAGTTAAGAGAAGACAATTATTTTACCGCCGTCTTCTCTCAATTTTATCAGACTGCTGAAGGCCTCTTCATATTTATTTTGAATTCTTTCTGGACCACACAGAATTGCATTTAGCTTCTTGTACCTGTAGTAGCAGTGACAAATAAAATGTTGATGTCGTGTAGTGCTGTGTAACAGTGTTGCCTGATGTTGTTGTGTACGGTTACTACAGTGTTACCTGGTGTTGTCTTGTAGCGAGGCTTGACAGTGATCACATGTGTAGGGACCGGCCGTTTTCCTGGTCCCATCCGACTGCGTGACCATTGTTATTGAGCTTTGGCCTTTGTCGGTGCCGTAGAAGAAGTCTTCGACCAGGATGACAAGTTGCTGAGCAGGAGGAGAGGGGTGGAGCGCGGCAGGGGGGCTGGCGGAGGTGGAGCTGGCGGAGGTGGAGCTGAGAGGAGAAGACGACGCGGGAGGACGGAGGTGTTGGCGGAGCCCGACGGGGGGGCTGGCGGAGGTGGAGCTGGCGGAGGAGGAGCTGAAAGGAGACGAGGACACAGGAGGAGGGAGGTGTTGTTGGCGCAGAGGAGACACAGGAGAGAGGTGCGGCATGGGAGGAGTGACACCGGAGGGATGACGACGTGCCGGGGACATGGGAGGGAGGCTCGGCACGCGTGTCTGAAACACACAAACAGGTACATGATTTTTTAATCTGAGAATATCGTCAATGTCGGGGAGAAGCCTTGCATGGCCAAAACTGTTACTGTTCCTGCTAGTCAGGAAAATGGAGGAAAAAAACCTGTGTTCCAATGGATCCAATGTTATCCTTTAGTCACAAGCTCTTCTGGGCGTGAACTCCCCTTTTGGTGTAGTAAAAATAGCAGATCTAGAAGCTCATAGCGCGGCACAGAGTATCGTGCTATGAACTTGTAGATCTGCTATTTTTTGAAAAATCGTGAAAATGTGGCGCAAATCTTTGAATATATATTCGCTCAGAGCGAACGTTTTTAACTCAAATCTTTGTTTCCGGGGGTCCCTGGAACTACATATTTTGAGATGGGGTCGGTGGCCAAATACATATAATTCCTTGACATTAAATAGTTTGAGAACCATTGACATAGAAACATAGGTTTTTCAGAAAACTGTCAGGATTTAGAAGGCATTTGTAGAATCAGGTCTAAAGGGGGTTAATACTCTTCATCGGTTAAACACACAGATAGACTTCACTTTCAAAGTACCTTGGATGTCTGTAGGGCTGTTCTAGGGGAAGTTGACCTGGGCGCTCTGTGTTTCTTCTTAAAATGTCCTTTAAACCTTGCATCCTTCAGACACCGGATGATCTCAATACTGCACAGCTGTGGAGGAGATGACAAGAATGATGAGTGAGTGTGTGTGCATGTGTACCGTTTCCACTAGAATTGTTTTCAGGCCCGGATTTATGCACAGGCGCAAATGGCTTTGGTCAAATCAGTCATGCCCACTTGCTGGAAAAGTAAATTGTCCATTGTAAAATGATATGAAATATTTGAATTACTGTTACCACTGTACGATAAAAAGACATACCTAAATTTGTATGCCAAATACCTACATGACTGGCTATGAATATGACTATAGGTTCACACTTACAGTGAAGACATAGTCAGTGAAAACAGAACATTATAAGTAAACAGTGCTCTTATTTTACATTCCACAGACCAGAAGACTGGTCTGTCTCAGGTGTGTCCTCCCTCAAACGCGCACTTGCCCGGTCGGGCAACCTGAAAGCAAACTCCACCTGCCCGAAAGTCTAATTTACCTGCCAGGGGCAGGTGGGCAACTCTTATAGGGGATTCACACTATGGTCCCGGGTGCGCACTCGGGACCACTTGGTAGATGTTGTGGTAGTGTGAATGATGCGTACCGTTCCCGGGAGCGGATCGCCCAACCGTCCCCGGGACCGCATGGGGGGCGGGTCTCTGGACCGTTGAAGTGTATTCAGATACGGATCGTTCCAATGTGAATGAATGCGTACCTAAAGAAGGAAGTGGACTGGTTTTTTTTAAAGAACGTGACATAATCTCTAGTCGACGAGCCAAGCCTCAACAAAAAAAACACAGCCGCTGCACGACGCGTAACACCAGCGCATTTCTCAACGCCGCCCGTCTCCTGTTGAATCTGCGTATACGCGCAGCACCGCAGTACGCGCTGATCTTATTCTGCGGACTACACGTGGCTCTTGGGCTTTGCTTGGCACAGTTTCCAAAGTAAAACAAAATTATAATAATGCTGAAGTAGAATCCATAGCAAACTAATACACTGGAGCACAGAACTGACTGACACAGTGAATAGCAGGCAGGCTGACAGTGAAGTAGTATAACGGCAAAAAGCCAAAGAGGCAATGCAATGCAGTGTGTCTGGATTTATTTGAGACAATGTCGCAGAGTTGATGGTCAGTGTCCGGGCACGCCAGCCATCAAGCAAACCGCCATCTGGAGGTTTAAAGTGTGTTATGCAAGTGTACCCGGGTGCGCTGTTGAATCTCGGGCAATGTGAATCATGGCCATCGGGGACCAGGCAACCGTATTCGGAAACGGTTCCAATGAAACGGATTCAGTCCGTCTCAGTGTGAATCCCCTATTAGTGTCAAAGCCTATTCAAGAAAGATTTGGAACAAAGAGCAGTGTAACTGTCGTAAATGACATGAGCAGTGTTGTAACTAACGCCCTTACATCACGTTACATTACCTAACTAAACTACTTTTTGCAGTAACTTGTAACCTAACGCTTTACATTTCCCCATTCCATAACGGCGTTATAGTTATTGTGCATGCGTCACCTGCATTATGGCGTTATTATGTCAACTTATGTGATCCAAGTGAAAAGTCTCCCCATGCAGCGCCGTGAGTCTATCTGTCATACAGGCGTCTAGTCGTCTCTGTGCTGACTGCTGAGAGAGCGCTCTCTGTATTGTACTGTTTACAGTTTGTGCTCTCATACTAGCCCATGAGCCCACATGGCTTCTCACTCTAACTTGAACAAAGCACGTCGCAGAAGAAGTCATTGTGACAGAACAAAAAACCTTCTTTTAAATCGTTTTTTATATTATTTTTTTAAAGTAAAGAAAAGTAACTTGAAAGTAGTTACTTTCATAATTGAATAACTAGTAAAGTAACTAGTTACTTTTTTAGATAAGCAACTATAACTCTTTACTTTTTAAAAGTAACTTGAACAACACTGGACATGAGTAATGACCACACAATGATCTGCTTTTATTCTGTTCTCTCTCCTCTGTGCTTACACATGTTCCAGTCATTGGATATAACTGTCACAATAAACAACTTGAATCTATATTTGTTTGAAGGCGGTCTTGTTTATTAGTGAATTTCCATTCATTTTCATTGGAACTTACCCTGGGTAACAACAACAACAGACTAGATTCCAAGAAAGATTTTCAATATTTGCCCTCATCTTTTTCCAATGGTTGGATCCGTATGACGAGTATAACTGTCCTATAAATTAATGACGCTGGGGACAGATGACGAGCAGGCTCGTCTTAAGGCGTTTGATATCGTTATAACATTGCCTTGCTGTGTTTCATTTTTGGAACCACTCCGGTTGCTATTCACAGTTGCCAGGGCCCCGCCCGCACCGTTTGTGTTGACCCAACCACACTAGCTTCTGTTTTAGGCCACGCCTTTGCAAGCTTTTTTTCTTCTTCTTTGCAAGCTTTTTTTCTTTTTTTCATCAATGCTCGCTAGCATTGATGCTATGCTTTAGCATCCAAGATGGAAAGCGGATGCGCGTCATAGTGGAATAGCCTAAAATCACCCGACACCCAAGCACCACCACTTTCTCCTGATCTATTGTTGTTTCTGCTTTAGCTTCTTACTATTTTGTACGTAAATTGTTTGTTTGTTTGTAGCTGAATTAAATTTAGCTGTTTTCTTTCTTCCTTTTTTTGCTGTTTTGTGTGCTGTTTACTTTAGTTTTTGTAAAGCACTTTGTAAACGCTGTTTTGAAAGCTGCTATATAAATAAAGCTTTATGATCAGGGCTGCACATAAGTGGTGCGCCACCGCGCATGCGTCGTCAAAATTCAAAATGCGCTGTCAATCAAGCGCCGGGAAGCGCTTCTGCGTACCAACATCCGGGGCCGCCTAGAATGATTATTATGGCCAGAATACTAGTAAATTCTGTGGCGAGAGCATTTTCCACCGACTGCAACTCAAAGTGGCTACTGGCCCAATCACAGCGCGTCCTTACTCAAAAGGGGGAGGATTTATGCTGCTTTCTGCTGGGAGCCTGGGAGGAGGCGGAGGGCGGTTGACAGGAAAACCTTACACAAATAGTTTCGTCTTCTCCGTTTCAGATAGCAAACTAAACTACTGTAGTCCCCGGTGTAAAAGGGCATGCTTTGGATGCTTTGCACTCTTCCCATTTGCCGCTGTGCTTGTGTTTGTTTTCCGGCTGTTGGAGCAGCATGGTTGCTCGTGTGCGATGCCGTCTCAAAACCCGAATCCGAGGCAGAAACCATATTAGCGTCTCTCACAGCCTAGGCACCGGCCACCGACTTTTTACGGGTACTAAGGTTTTAGTTCCGACATAGTGGAGTGGGAAGAGTTTAAAGCATTGCGGACTGGCACTGCTGCTGCCCAACATGAACACCGTGTCTCGACATACTGTGCCTTATTATCGTAAAGTCGGGTAGTGTACACTGTTTATTTTTGCACCGAGGAGCCATGTGTGTCTGACTGTCTGACTACGTACGTCGCCTCAGCTAAAAACAAAAGGGAACTAGGGAAGCCTGATGTATGCTTCGCCGTACGATGTGTCGCATGTTAAAAAAATAGCTGATCTGCAAGCTCACAACGTGTCGCAACACGTTGTGAGCTAGTAGATTGGTTATTTAAATACAAAATAATAACAAATCTAAATATTGCTTTGATGCTCATATTATCCTTAGGAAGTATTAAGTTGTTAACTTGTTTTTATTATAATATGCATTCCATAGGGCTGGACCACACATATAGACCTAGATTTTAGCAAATTTATATATTTTTAATAATGGGATGAATCTACAACAAGAGCCATTCTAGGGCTAAATCTAGAGTTGCAATACCCTCCATTGACTCCCCACTCATCCAATAAATATTGTTTTGCTATAAGTTATTCATCCCTCTTTTATCCATCCGGCGAGACGGGTCGCCGCATTTTAGGAGCACCAAGCAACTCCTCCAGGTGCTCCTCTGAGTACTAGACCAAAAAAGTTGTGTGCAGCCCTGTTTATGATTTATTATTGTGCCATATTACATTTTCTTCAAAATTTATTTTGCTACTACTCCTACAGATTTTGTCCAAAAATAATTTGGCACGTTTGATCTGCCAAAATATGACAGATGACAAGGGACATCCAGCTAACTGACAAAAACCCCGCTCTCGCACCGTGGATCATTTTAAAATCGCCAAGCCACCACATTGCTTCGTCACCACGGTAATACAACTTCCATACCATCAGTCCCCAGGGGCACCAGCACTAGTTGATGTAATGTGAAGTTAAAGCAGTCCTCACTTACACACACAAAGCCTCGGAGAGATTGGACCTTCATATACCGAGAGTGACACACAGTACAGTCTGGAGGTCTGACCTTGCCACGAAGACCTGGAGGAGAGCGCAGAATAGAGGGTTAGCAAAAAAACATAAAACATGATTTTACCGTTGCCTGGTATTCAACCTGAATCCTATCATTGTATCGTCAGGTCATGCGAGGATCTAAGATCACACTGAATACACAGAGCACATAATGAACCAGTGTATTCTGTGTTTCTAGTGATCGTCAGACTGGACTGGCAGTGGAATAAAGCCGGCAGATCAGTCGGTTGGAAGGTGTGTGAGACTGCACCTGAGAGACACACCAATACTATGCTGCTGAACATTACCTACTGTACCATTTGATGTACAGTATTTATCCAACAACAAGCTATGGTGCTATTTGGCAGTCGAAAGCCAAGCGAGCTTGCTTCATCGGCTTCCGACTAGGGGTGAAAATCGCCGGGTATCTGGCGATGCGATTACATATCGACTCAGAGGGTTACGATTCGATTAATCCAGATCAATTGGGCTATGCTATGATTCAATTAATTAATTAATTAATCACTCACTGTTAATCACTGCCAGTCATTGTGTGACAAGAAACAAAGTGCTTTCTAATGATCTATGAATATTATATTCTTTCACAGTGAAAAATTTTAACTCAAATCTTTGCTTCTGCAATAAACAAACACTCAGCTCCTTCCCATCAAACTCTTAAATATTAAGCAGCCTTCTTTAAAAATAATGAATTCTGTACCAGCATATATATTAATGACATGAGATATCAATATTAACATATAAATAAATACATGGGCAGGATTTCAGTTGAGGTCAGCACTCTGAATTGAGTTTGTTGTTTGTTAGTTACTGATGTATCATTTACAGGTTCCGTCCATTTGACGTGTCCACACGTCGGGTTGCAATGACGTGTGTACACGTCCTAGTGCATCTTCAATCAGGCAAGAGAATAATATTTTTCCTTTTTTAATTTTTGAGTGGAACTCCAAGGCCACCGTAATACCGTATGCTTCGCTCTTCGTTCATATTAGCGTCGCATTCACTTAGCTGTTAGCGCAGCAGAAAGAATGCCTCGTCTCTCCTAATCCAGGGCACCCTCCGTGGTTTTGATCTGATAGGATCTCATCCGCCTCTCATCTCAAAATATGAATGCTTTGGAATATTTAGCGATATAATAGAAACGAGACCAAGGTAAGCTAGCAAAATATTTCGCAGTTTTTCCCCGGATTCAGAGTAAAAGCGTGATCTTCGGCATCGGCACCAGACACTCCAACACTTACCACCGCTGGTGTCGATGCGGCAGAGAGCTACCTTTAGGCAAAAAATTATCAGAGCTCTAAGGAAGTGAAGGACGAGTCTTCCATACCTTTATGAGGAGGCTTGACTTGAAACCCAGGCGTACCCAAGGGTCCCTTGGGTTTGATTAGACGACCACGGCTAGAAAAGAGGGATTCAGGGGAGGGCTTGTTGTGGAGGCTGGGTGCCTCGGGACGACTGGGGGTCGGAGTCTGGGGCTGGACCGCCAGGGGACGAGGGCTGGAGAGGACAGGATAAGGAGGTAGAGAAGCGATGCAGCTTCTTCTCACCACCTGCTTGGCTGATGGCCCACACACCACATCCAGAGGAGACATCATGTCAGAACGCAACACACGCACATACTGTATGTATGTATGTATGTATGTACGTACATTATATAAAAACAAAACTTTCTCTCATTAAATGCTTTCATTCGTTTTGTCTTTATATTATTAGACTTTGAAGTGCTATATAAGTTAGATTTTTATTTGTATACAAGTCCAACTGTGTCAATAAAAGAGTGAGAAAGCAAGCAAGAGAGAGAGATACGATTCTCAATCCAAAACGATTTTCTATTCAAAATGATTCTCGATTCAATACATAGGATTTCATCACAATCTACTCCAGTCTTGAACTGAAGTGACTACAGTAACTTGAAAATGACTGAAGACATGATGTTTACTGTGATTAGGGTAAGCTTACATTTCATATCACAGACACCATGTAGTGAAAACTCATGTAACTGTAACCAGAAAAAAAAAAGAAGAATTGACACCCCTAGTCCCTAATAATGTATAAAAACAGCGGAAAGTCAATTTTGTACTGCATACCCTTTGTTTATTATGCAAGTGCATCATGTTGATGTCACGTGAGGAACAGCACATACCACCACATAGTAAAATAACAGACTTTAATGTGTACCTGTCGTCCGCATCAAAGGAGCTTTATCAAATGAGTTTACAGTCTGGCGGCTCAACACCTCTGCTGCAGAACCACACAGTGACACAACCCCTACAACACACACGCGCACGCACGCGCACACGCACACGCACACACACACACACACACACACACACACACACACACACACAATCTATGTTTACTGAATGTTCAGACGGGAACAGGACATTATAATAATAATAAAAACCTGTTTGATAAAAAGTAAGTATTACCTGTGATGACAGGGAAGCTGTCGGTCTTGGGCGATGTTGAAGAGGTGAAGGGCTTGCTGGGATTGTGTACTGGTGTGAGATTGCTGTAGCGTTGTACTGGTGTGGTTTTGGAGTTACTGGTGTGCACTGGTGTGGTTTTGGAGTTACTGGTGTGTACTCGTGTGATATTGCTGTAGTGGTGTACTGGTGTGGATTTGGAGTTACTGGTGTGCACTGGTGTGGAACTGGTAGTGATGGGGCTGAGCTTAAAGCAGGTGAAACCACAGGCCGAGCCTCCAGTTCTGGACATCAGGTTTAGCTGTACACCAAAGCCTGGAGGACACACAGTGAATACATAAAGAGGAGGGAAAACATTATAATTATCGGCATAAACACCATTCTTGGCTATCCAAGAAGCCAAGAATGTCTTTGTATATATTAAAGGGCAAGACCACTTTGGTAGAGGTTTGGGTTGTTCAACGTACTAACCTACAGGCCACAGTGAGATATGGCTTCCATTAAGTTTGAAGCCCATCAGAGATGCACTAGATTCTGACGACTGGGGATCATGAGAGGACCGCTCTGGTGACTGGAAGAAACAAAGACACAATAAATAACAATGCATTGTGGGCATGTACATCAGTGGCTAAATGAATGGTTGAATAAAATTAAAGAATGCGCATGCACATGCACACCCCTCTGGCTCATTTACTGCCAAGGACAACTTTGATGACTTGTGTTTTTTTTTGTTTTTTTTACATCACTGAATTCACCAGCTTTCGGTTGCTAGGCGATCGATAAACTGGATATGGTTCGTCAAACTTTAAACTTAAAAATAAATGTGTACACTAATTTATTTTAAAGTTCTAACAAGGGTGACCAATTTAGTTGGCAAAACAAATCCTTCATGTTTAAAGCTCCCACTGACTGGAATAACTTACCTATTCATATTCGGTAATTAACTTATTTTAGGCTGTTTAAAACTGCGCTGTCCTCTCACCTTGAGACTAACCAACAGTCTATGCTTTGACTATTCATCACTAATAACATATCGCTAACACGTCTATTACGTAATCAATGATCCACTCTGTGTTCTGCTGTTGTTGTATGTATTCTTGTATGTTAAGTTAAGTTAAGTTTAGTCCTGTTTTGTCTGTGTTTATTAGAAAAGAACATTCACATTCTGTATTCTGTATTGGAATAAACCTCAAGGGATTATTCCAAGATTTATTCAAGTAAAGTATAGCTGGTCACGGTTACAAAAGTTGTTTTGTGTGTGTGTGGCTGTGGCTCTCTCTGTGTGTGTGTGTGTGTGTGTGTGTGTGTGTGTGTGTGTGTGTGTGTGTGTGTGTGTGTGTGTGTGTGTGTGTGTGTGTGTGTGTGTGTGTGTTACGTACGTGGAGCCTGGTGCGTTTTGGAGCAGGAGCTGTCCAGTCAGGAGGAGGACACTCCTCCTCATGATGCAACCCGGCATCTCCTGATGCAGAAATCTCCTCCATTTGCACTTCCTCGTTCTCCTCTCCCTGCTCCTCTTCCTCATTGTCCTCCTCCTCAATCTAAGATAAGACAGGAAAGACCTTTATAGATCCCTGTGGGGAACTTCAGGTGTCGAAGCAGAAACACCAAGCATCTCTGGGACCCCAATAAAAACCTCAGTGTTCATTTAAGTTAACTCTGATCTGAGTTACAGACCCGTAACTCGTCAGGGACCCCTGAGAGGCCCCACTTTGAGAACCACTGAAACTCAGGATACGTACAGGGGCGAAGAGGAAGATATCCTGGTCCCCCAGCAGCTCCTTGTTCTCCTGTTCGTGCATTTCCTGGCTCTTCTCTTGTACAGAGGATCCAGTAGGATCTAGACAAATTCAGACGATTGAAGGAAATGTGTTATTTTACATTCACACAAAATGTTTACAGTTGATTCATAGTAACAATAACGTCATAATGATAAAAAATATTATTTTAGTGTTAGTTTAGTAGAGAAAGGTATTTTTGCACACCTACTGGGACAGATGCAAACATGCCAACATGGTCTTCACTTAAAGCAATAGTTTATTCAGTGCATATACCCGAGGCGGGGTTGGCGAAAGGGCCTTTCTGTGTGGAGGTTGCATGTTCTCCACGTGTCCCCTAGGGTAGGTACCCTCACAAAAAACATGCAGTAATCCTGGTCTCTACACTGCCTCCCCCTGGCCAGCCGGGGCACCTGATGGAGGGGAATGGAACTGGTTGGAATAACGAGTTCCTTCCACGCGCTACGTCCAGCCAGGGAAACTCCCCCGTCAGGTGTAAAGGAGCAACTTGGACACTCAGGCTTGAAGGAAGCATGAGTTCAAGTCCGTTGCTATCCCCATGTCCCCCATATATGGGGACTAGGTTGGCGGAGGGTGTGTAGAGCCCAGGATCACATTAGATAATTGCCACAGGGGTGAAAAATGGGTTACAAAATCGTGGGATGAAAATTATAGAAAAACAAAAAGCAATAGTTTATTACAACATTTCGGCCTAAACTAACTTCAATCAGGTGACCTCACCTCCCCTGATTATTATTATTATTATTAACTCACCTGGGGGTCGCAACCCCCAGGACGAGTTTCAGCCTGTCAGACTTATATGCCGGTGCACAAGCCAGCCTCTCACTCATTGCGGTGGCATCATCAGAGCAGACAACAACACAACCAAATTCACTCAAAGGAAGAAGCCGTTTATATCGCTGTTTATATAGTATGGTTGTGTACAATAGCGGAGTGAAAGGTTCCATAGTCCATATGGGGCTGCCTGGAGTCTGGACTGGCGCTGGCCTCCACGCTATGGCTGCTTCAACATGTATCGCATCGCGACGAGGACCGCAGCGCGAAGCTGCCTTCAGTGCGAGACATGAGCCAGCCAGCGTGGAGGCTGACACCAGTCCAGCCCATGGAACCTCTCCCTGAAGCTGCTACATTAGAACGCCGGAGTGAGCTCCTTTAGTGGGGCTAATGTTAGTCCCGAGTCCCGGCTCCAAGTATAGGAGTAGCCCTGAAACATGACTGTGAACAAGCCATGTGAACCATGGCTAGTATAGGAGTTACCAGCTAGCACCCCTCAAAAACAACTAGAGGCAAAAACAAAAGCTAGTGGCTAGCGCCCAGTTTATTGCTTAATCTTTTGTAGTCACTATTCATTGATTCACTGGCATACCTTTGAAAAAAAAAATCTCACTGTTATATTGAATATTGATATGCGATAATAATGTCATCTATCTCATCATATTAAAGATGTGAGGACATAAAACCCAACGTTTATATTGTTGATGCTATTCTCATTTGTTATTACCGGTAGTCAAATAAAAGTGACTTATTGCAGAGAAACAAGTGTTTTTCTTTACAAATCAAAACAATAGCCTAAATGAATGATCATACAGTGCTGTGCTGAAAATATCCATTGAATCGTATCGAAAATCGAATCGTAACCTTAACATCGAAAGTTGAATTGAATCATGGATTAGGCGAATCGTGACAGCCCTAGCACAAAGGGGGGGGGGGGGGGGGGCAGGTGCGTCACCAGTACCATTCACTGTGAGTACGTTGCGACACCCCCACTCTCACATATAGGCGATTTCAAACTGTTGCCTGCCACAACTTTCAAATGCTTCCATCATACAGTGTTAAGCACGGAATCTCTGGAAATAATCAATCAATAAAGGGGATGTGACTCCTCCTACCCACTTCTGTTTCATCTTTACAGTCACGCAAATGTATCCTAATATAAATATAAATCATCTAGGCATATATAGTTTGCTAAAAAGAAGATATATTTTCATGAACGGAAATGACAGCAGATGACAGTTTCCTGCCTTGGATTTAGGGAGATGTAGTTCCAGATTATATATAGATTGTCGGAGATTGTGTAATAGCTGTCTTGCAAGACTATTGTTAGCTGGACACAGAACAACATCCACATTCATAAGCATTTCAGAATGACTAAAACACACCCGTTTGGTCTTCATCCTCCTCTGAAGACAGTGTCAGTGGTTCCAGCTCATCGTCACACTCTATGAGGGTCTCGCCATCACTTAATTCTGCTGTCTCCTCCCAGGCCTTCAACACGGCCTACACACAACACGTCACATGACTGGATGAGCAGAGCAGCAGTGAACCACAGCAGAAGACTCCTTGGTCTACAAACACATTTTGTTTTCTCCTAAAATAAGAGAAAATATCTTGGGGATCTGCTACTGTTTTAGCAGTTTCTGCTACACAAACATTGTGTTTAACTAGCCCTTCACAATCACAGCCCGTTTCTAAGTGGATACCACAGACTGGTGGATACGGGCAGCCCTATCATTGTCACGGTGGATGAGGAAACTAAGATTATGTTGTAGCGACACAAGTACAGGTTGTTACTAGACTGTTGGAGTTGGAGCTAAATAACTCCATAGCGATCGCTCATTCATTTACTTTAGACGTTTCAGAATAGTAATAATAAGACCATAAAACATTTGAAGCCGTTCAGACTAGTGGCAAGAAATGCATATTCGTTATTCGGTTCGGTTGATTTTTAGAGCCGAAAAGTAATAGTCAAAGAACTTTTTGTAACCTATCGTTGTGTTGTGATAAAATCGTGACAAAATCATGTCATCATTAATGCCATTAGTACCTCTGCAACAAAGGTACGGCCATGACAGCAATGGCAACAAAAACTGGTCAAAATGAATTAATGATACAATATGAATCAAGTTCGGCTATTCGGTTTTCAGCCAACTGTTTCCTATATTCGGCCAAGAATTTCCCATTTGTGGTAATAGTTAATCGATGAATCAATCGTTAAGAAATACTTCAATTAAACGTAACAGTTATCAATGAATCGAAAATACTGCGGATCTATCATTGGGCAGTTTTCTGTGAATGTAATACTGTCCGCACTCTGCACGCGTGAGGAAAAGGAACGCACATGTGGGCCGATTAAGAAAAGCCCCCCCACCTTGGTAGCCACAGAAACGTCTCTGCTTTTACATGTGATGCGATAGACAAGACACATTTCATTTTATTCCTCATAAAAGATGCAATTGCTTGGCCCTATATCTCAAATAGTCTAATCAATATTTGATTAACACTTTTCATGCCACGATTGACTCGCTGTGGTCCCGAGTGCCAACAGAATGCACGAAAAAGGCTGCGAAGACTACGCTGTTAACCGGCCCCGTGAACCAGAAATAGTAATCGGCCATTTCTGAGCCACAGTAGGTCCCCTTTGCTATCGTCAGAATGGCTAATATGGTAACCGCGAGGTCGCAAGGATTTTTATTGAGCTCTTAACATCGTCCTTAACCTCATATCACCTCAAACTGAGCCTCAATTCAGAGAAAAACGCAGCTAAAGATCACACACGGAGCACATACATGTCAGTGATGTCACACCGCAGAAGGAAGCGTTGCCTACACTATCGGTCATAATTTCAATATTGTGCATCTTTAAAATAAACCCACTGTCAAATACCATTTTATCCATAATTGGCTTTGTGTTGATGCCGACAGAAGGAACAGCATCATAATTCAACCATGGTTGCATTCTGTTAGTTGAGTAGTCGTAGTCGCTGTGCAAAAAGTGTTTTTCACAAATCACATGGTTCTGGAGGAATCTCGCTCGAGTGTTCAAGTCCAGGTTGAGAGAGACAAGCCAGCGTTTTAACCTGGCAGGATCTTTCGTTGGAAAGAAGTGAAACCTCATTTTAGGGTGTTCCTTCCGGTTGATTAGACAGCCATCAATAATGCAATGAGTATGTATCCATCGTTTTCTGGATGGCTCTTGGCCCGACGTGACTTCCATCCGGCTAAGGTTTTGAGTCCTTTGGCGTCCTGCAGTATGCAGCAAGAAAATGACATCCAACCTTGTGTTGAGTTCAGTGTCTGTTCCTCATGTTGACAGTCCCGTTTCAGCTGGCAGTGAAGTGGCTTCCACTGGATTGACACAAATGGACAAAGATATGAAAATCACAATGTTACATTCGTTTATTAATTTTTTCAACCCATCTTCAATTTCTTCATATAACTGGTCCTCACCAGTGTTAGGGAATATTACTCGAGAGAGTAATGTTACTTATTACAGTACAGTCATTTTAAAAAAATCACTTACTATTTGGAATCAAGAGTAATATTAAATCATTATTATGTTATTTTACACATTATATTACATATTACTCCCCCTCCCTCCCACACACACACAAAAAACACAATGTATTTAGTCAGCTTCTTTTAGAACTGAATCCAATTGTTTTGAATAAGAAGTCATTAAATCAGCCAAAAAGGCTATGAAATAAACTATATGAAATGTTTTCAAACGGTAGCCAAAACATCCTGAGTAATACTGTATGGTAAATGGTAAATAAATGGTAAATGGTGCATTTATATATCGCCTTTATCCAAGGCGCTTTACATAGATTGTGCTTTACATTCATTCACCCATTCACACACACATTCATACACCGATTGCGGCGGAAGCCATGCAAGGTACCAACCAGCACATCGGGAGCAATTTGGGGTTCAGTGTCTTGCCCAAGGACACTTCGACATGTAGACAGGAGGAGCCGGGATTCGAACCGCCGACCCATGGATCATTGGACGACCTGCTCTACCTCCTGAGCCACAGTCTCCCTATACCGTATGTAGTATGTGCTATTTCTTACAAAGTAATATGGTATAATATTACCGTTTTGGCAGTAATATTACACTACTGGTTACTGGGTAAAGTAATAATTTCGGGGGCCCCGCTGGATAAGTGGTCGAGGCGCATGCCAATAGGCTTTGGCCTGACAGCGTGTTGCGTGTTCCATGAGACAAACATTGTGAAAATAGACAATCTACAAGTTTACAACTTGTAGTTTGGCTTATCTGTGGAACCAAGTCAAACTAAATGCACAATTCCAAGTACTTGTCAGGGTGGGGGGTCCCCAGGCCAGTTCAAATGTCATTATTTGGATTATTTGGGGGGGGGGGGGGGGGGGGGGGGGGGGAGTTTGGGAACCCTCACAACCCTCAGAGGGAAATGGGTTGAAAAAGTGTGTTTAGTTATGTAAAAACAAGGTAATGTCACATACTATACTAACTATAAACGGTTACATGTATCTATTTGAATCAAATTGTTTCTAATAAATAATTTGTTGTGGGTTGTGTTCAATGACTTCATATAAGAAGCACTGTTTGTTAAATGTAAACATAAACAAACACTGTTTACTTGTTAGTGTGGTTGCACTGCATTCTAGTTTGAATTGGGCTAGCCTCTGTTTAGCCATGTTGCTAACTAATTATGGTAACTGAATAAAATATAATATAAACAAAGTCAAAACAATATATATAAATAATATATGTATATAAAAAGTCAATATTTGAATCCTCATCTGCCTGCACTGACATACAAAAGGTAAATATAGAAATGAACCAAGGAAGCCATGAAGCTAGGCTAACAGGCTAACATGTAACAGCTCCTTAAAAAACGACAATCCGGTGGTTTGGCAGAAAAACGACACAAGATAATACATTTCATATTGTATTTATTTGTATTTTTTCTATGATCACCCAGTGACGTTGTTGGTGTTCAAAGTGACTGAGAGTGGAAAACACACAGGATAGGGAAAGCCCCCCTCCTCCTCCTCCCCAGTCCCCCCTGACCACCATGATGCTAACATGCTAACTGGGCTAGCTTGCAAACTATCAACAAAGTGTGAATTCACTGAATAACATAAAAAATAGTATTTACATTGAAGCACGGACTCACCTCAATCGCCACGCTTGCAGGGCGGGCACATGAATACCAATAATGGAAATAAAATATATATATATTGTTAAAATAATACACCAAATGTATTCCAAAGAGAATCTGACTCGTCCACCAGCGTGCGCTCCCTGCTACGTCACACACGGGGGCGGAACTACTGTATATTCCGCGGTACGACTGTGCTGTGTTTGCCCAAAGGATAGATCTGAAAGCTATCAACGCGCCCCAAATGTGACCCATTGATAGCTTGTAGATCTGTCCTTGTCTACATACCTGTTTTTGGAGGGTTTTGTGTGCACTAGGTTTTATTCACAGACCACGCTAACCGAGTTAATAGTTAGCAACATGGCTAATAGGCTAACCCAGTTCACACACTGGAAAGTGTTTTTTGTTCGTTTTGGATTACATATAACTTACACATGCGTTAAAAAAAAACATCTTAAATAATGATATTGAACAAAAACACTAATTTGTAGGAAATGTACACTTTTAATGTTGTTATTGCTCATTAATGATTTAGCAACTAGAAACTGATTCAAATAGGTAGATGTATTGTTCAATATTGTCCCACATTTAGAACACCAACTGTAAAGACCAATTTCCTTCCCAGTGTATATTTTTTTAATGGGAGGGGGGGTCATATTATTTCACAACATTTCAATCTGACAACAGTTACAACTCAATGTATTGACTCCATAGCAAATAAACAAAACGTTGTCAGCTAGCTGTTAGCTATAGCCTCGGAAACCCAGACGTAAGCAGCTTTGAGCTTTCAACAGTCTATGGATGGCGGTTAAAATTAGTGGGACAGAACATGATTCATGTCTATAAATGTGCTGAAAACAAGTATAATAGCATTATTATACTATTAGCCTGTTATGCTATAATAATAATAATAAATATAGCTGCAAGCAGCGATAAGACAGGGTCAAGCCATAAAAGCAATAAAGGGCTCGAGTCGTTCACTGGTCACTTTTTTTGTTATGCTGATTGGCTGAAGGTGTTGCCTGTCAACTCTGCTCCTGCATCCAACCATGCATTAGCAGGGCTTTTTGATTGATTGATTGATTGATTGATTGATTGATTGATTTATTAACAGTTTGCAGAATTATAGTACATTTAGTAGCCTACAACTCAATACAATAACTGTTAACTGTGAGTGGACGACACCCAAGCGTTACACTTGTTTACACTTGTTTACAATAGGGCCCGCCATTTTCAATTCATCAAAATTCAGATGGTCCAGACCAAGCCCCCAGGGAGTCTCTCCAAGCGCTCGGCCCTACTGGTCAGAGCTGGGAATGCAGGCGGACCCGTGGATTTATGACGAGGAAACCCTGTGCAGCTGGAGTTTAACATTGAGCGCTCGTTTGCACTTCCACATTTTGGGCACGAAAGAATGCGGAAGTAGACCGTTCTTCCGGGAATGGAAATGCGATTTCAAGGGGAGTGGTTACCAAGGCCACGAAATTATTTGACATAGCTTCTTTTACGTCCGAAAAAGTGGATTGAGAAAATCATAAAATTGACTCATTTGGAGATCTAAAGGCTTTTGACGAATGACTGTGAGCTTCAGTTCCTTTATCACAGCCTTCTACAATATATATTGTAGATTTTTGTGGAAAACGACAGCACAGAACTGCCAAAACTGCCAACAATGGCAGAATCCGTACAGAAACAATAAGGGGTCTAATACTTATAATAATAATATTATTATATAGGCCATAGTGTTAACTTTGTGTCCAAGCAAAGTCAGCATTCAGATTAACCTGTCTGATAAATCATTCACTTATTGTGAAAGCATAATGTCTCTGTGTTGTTGATGCCAACAGAGGGAATATCTGTAATGAACCATGATGGTACTATAGAGCATGGCTACATTATTGTAGTATAGCTACTCTATGCAACACTGTTGCTTTAATTGTTTGAAATGGGTTAGCCATGTTGCTATGGTGCACATTTAACTTGTTTTTCTTTTTTTTGTAAGAACAATACATTATTATTAATAATATAATATATGTAGTGCACACAAGGTCAAAACGATAATGTATACTGTTGGCAATGTTGCTCATGAGAGCTTCTGGCCTGATGACATTATCTTCCCATTCTCCCGGGAAAGGGGGAATTATTTCCACACGGGAGACGGGAGACCTAGCGTTCACCAGATCACGTTTCCTGGTGGGGGGAGGAGAGCAGCGCATGTTCGCCAACCTTAATGCATGTTCGCCAACCCATGGTTGAACTAGGGAGGTCAAACCACGGGGAAAGGGCTCCATCTTCAAAAAGAGACATTCTGGTAAGGGGGTCCCTGGCACAAAATATTTAAGATGAGGCGGTCTGTGGACAAATTTATTTTGGGGTCCTTCACATGAAAATGTTTGAGAAGCATTTAAACAACATTTAGGAAGCAAGCCTAAATATACGCAAGTTAACACAACTACAGTTTAAGCCCACTGGCAATATTTACAAGCAACTTTACAGAAAAAAAGACCAAAGTTGCTTAATTATAATAAGCAGACCTGCTGGCAACACTGGCTCAGAGCCTCGGCTGGTTAGCCGATTTGCCGATTACAAATATATTAAAAATATAGCATCAAAATCACTTTAACCACCATAAACCCTATACACATTGACTATTTTAAGTCAAATCAAATCAAATCAAACTTTATTTATAGAGCACGTTTTAAAACAACCAAGGTTGACCAAAGTGCTGTACATCAGTGGCAAAACAGAGAACAGGCAGGAGAACAGCATGAAAGCATAAAATGGACTCAGGAGGGATTAAAAGCCAGGGAGAAAAGATGAGTCTTAAGGTGAGTCAGCGGTATATCGAAAAATACCAAAGACAAACTACAGATATCACAGAATAAACTAATGCGGGTAGTTCTGTATCTCTCCCCAAGAACCCACATTGGTGCTAAACACTTTAGAGAATTTAATTGGCTTCCAGTCGAAGGCAGAATACAACAACTGAGACTCATTATGGTCTATAAAATCTTAAAGGAAAAATGCCCAACATATTTTAAAGGTTATTCCCGTATGTCAACGAGTCCCATAGCTTGAATACAAGGGCGAGTGTAGCGGATCTTAAACTACCAAACCTAAGCAGAAGCTCATTTAAATATACAGGGGTGGAGAATTGGAACAAAATCCCAAGGGAAATTAAATTTGCCCAGTCCTTGAACACTTAAAAATATGTTGAAAAACTGGCGGATGGGCAAGCTAGAATAGTGCTGTATTTATCTATTTATTATGTATTTATTGTTTTGTTTATTGATCTATGATAATGTCGTTGTAATGTCCTTATTGTGATTTTAGTCAACGCATGTTCTTCCTATACCATATGCTGTATTTATTTATTTGGACCACAATGGAATTAAGTCTTTGACTTTTTGTGCAATCCCAGTGACAATTCTGTACTGCTCTTTTGAACTGTATCTTGAATATATAAAATAAATCAAATCAAATCAAGTCTGTGGATCTACAAGCTCAACGCGCCGCAATGCGTTGTTAGCTTGTTTATGGGCTATTTAAAAAAAATCTAGACAAAATGTGAGACAAGCCAAATATACATAGGCTACACTCGGCGCAATTAAGTTGGCCGTCATTGACATGAAAAAGTTTGAGGGGGCTGGAAGCCCATGGCTCCTGGGGCCTACGCTATCCTATGCCCACTGTAAATGTTCTTTACATTTCAGCTGAGACCTGGCCTCGATACCCAAGCTTTCATTTTCGTCAGTGCAAAAAATGAAAGCCTGGGTATAGCTGAGGCCTGATAATATTCTGATTTCCAATGATCTGGAAAGGCACTATATAAACTCAGAAACAAAAGTTCATTTTAATCGTTGATTAGTCACCTTATATGAGGTATAAATTGTAAGGACCAGGCGGTCGTGGAATGAGCAACATAGCTAAACATGTGGGAAGCGACCTCCAAGTTGTTGGTATTCAACCCTTGCTTTGAGTTGCTTAGTCCTTGTAGGATTTTGAAGAAAAAAAAAGGAAACACATATTGGCCATTTTTACACTTTATTAATCACCCTGAGCGCACAAGACAGAGTTCTACGCCCTTTCAATTAATAACGCCCAGCGCCCAGGACGGAGATTGATCAAAAGGACGGAGATTATTGATATCAAAACCGATCACCATGCACTGGCTCCAGAATCTCATCCCGATATCTCACTGCATTGAGATTGCCTTCAATGATGATAACTTCAAGTTCTGTCTTGACTGTGAGACAGATACTTTTATTCGGCTCTAAAATAGGAGTATGCATCGCGCCTAAGTGTCCATGAGCAAGACTCTGAACCCCTAATTACTCCTGATGTGCAGGATGGTGTCGCTTGCATGGTTTCCTCCACCATTGGTGTATGAATTGGTGAATGTAATGCACAATCTACGTAAAGCACTTTGGATAAAAGTGCTTTAGGGAGAAAAGATTAATGAGATTCCAGACATGCAGTCACAACACACTGTGATTATGTGCAGCGTGCACCTGCTGTATGACTGGGATACAAGCATACATTTCAATATTATGATATATGTACTGCTGAGCATATAGAAAAGTTGTTTGTAAGTGGTTGCTCTGTGACAAGTGAGGTACTTGATTTGACTGATTCCCTAATATGCAACAATATATTATGAATAAGCCAGGCCATCATAATAATATCAGTCTGCTTATTGTATTTAATTTATTGAATCTGTTTTTAAAGTGTGCACTGCCAGAGATCTTATTTTTGTTAAGTTAGCCAATCCTGCCATCTTCTGAATAACAGCTGTGACTGGAATGCAGCCATAATTAAAATAAAATCACTAACTGAAGCAATGTTTTATCAGTTGTATCTGCATCTTTCCTATCCCAATCCCATACATTTTAGTGGTAAAAAAGAAAAGACAAAAGGGGATCAGTGCTTCGAAGAAATGATTGAAATCTAAATTTAATTCACTGCAACTCCTGCATTGTGTTCAGTAAAAGTTTGTTAGGGCCGTGTCAAGACGAAAATATGCCTTTCTCATAGTCTTTTGCAAATTTATGGGGTGAACTATTTTATGTGCTAGGTTTTCTGGTGATCTATTTGGTTTTAGGAAATATAGGCGTACCATATATGAGGCAATTGTTTCTCCGAGGGGGCATCTGGGCCTATGGAGGGGGGATACCGACAACCTGGTCATTGATAGGCCTACGTGTTTAGGAAGCAAATAATAGGTTTTCACCTGCCATGTCTATGAAATGTAGGCATGCAAATTAGCACATATAATGCCTAATTTGCATATTTAAACATTTCAGAAAACTTGTAAATGTGTAATACAAAAATTCTTAGTCTTAATGTAAGTAATCAACTGGGAAGTTTCATTGTGATTAGTTATTTTCAAAAGGCTCATACATAGTCTGGATTTTCGGTGGTTAGGTGACCACTGAACTACAACATGACACCACGAGCCGCGGTGAAGAGCAAACCACCACCACCGCTCCAGCCCTTCTCTCTGTTTTTACTCACCACCGCTCAATGTTATTTCAGCTCCGGTGGTCAGCTCACCACCGGAGTGGTGGTCACCTCACCCCAGAAAATCCAGACTATGAATAGGCCTTTACCCTATACACCTGCCGTCTCACCTTTAGTATTACAGATTGCTGAAAAGTCTCATGTCAATTGCAATCATTTGGAATCCAAAGCAATTCCCTTTTAGCAAGTTACAAACATACCCTACACTTTCACAATGTTCTTGACGATAATTTATTTAATACAAATTAGACTTTCAAAGTGAGTACTGGAAAGAAAAGTTGAAATGAAGAATAAGATACATGAAGCTATATCTTAATATGAGTACATATGAATTTGATTTCACTGGGATAAATTATGTCCTTTCTTTAAAATTGGTCTGTGCAAAGTATTATGTTATATATTATATTAAATATCTATATTGTCTCCCGTCAGATTCTGAGCTAGCTATATGCAGTGGTGTAATGTAAAGTAACTACCGGTAAGTACATTTACTCAAGAACTGTACAATTTTGAGATATTTGTACTTCACTTGAGTATGTTAAATGATGTTGGCTTCAAGCTGATCATGCATGATCATGCTGATCATGCATTTATCAACTGCATTAGCGGTTAGTTATTATTTTCTATTATGATCTGCACGCTAACATATATGAATCAGATGACACAAATTCATCTTTCGTTGTATTTATTATGAGCTTGGATCATACAAAATGTCCTCCAAAATGCAAATATACAAAATACAGTATTTATTATATACAAATATACTATAGAAACAAACCTTGGATTCATTGTACACACTGAATGAGAATTAAAATTGCACATTTGATGAAAGGTAGAATTTAAAATAGCACAGTTTAAGTAATAAGAGCAGTACATAAAATAGCACATTCATCACAGTTTAAGTAATAAAATAAGTACAATCTGGTGGTGTGTGTGTGTGTGTGTGTGTGTGGGGGGGGGGGTACACCGAGGGTTTAGGAGGGCTGGCAGCCACCACAATTGTCCTGCTGCTCCTTCTGCTCCTCCTGGCCCACACCGTGCCAGCAGACAGTACTTGTCTGTGCATGGGTGGGTGATGGGCCCTCCGGAACTTCCATCACGGTCTCTCCGAGAAGACAATAATGTTTCGGCTTTCTTCCCCTCTTCCTCCCGGTGTAGACGGTCTGTCTGGGATCACAATAATGTTTCGGCTTTCTTCCCCTCTTCCTCCCGGTGTAGATGGTCCTCTTGGGCGGAGGTGGCTCCAAGCTGATGTCCACTTCAATCCTTGGTGTATCAAGACCTCCCGAGAAGGACTCTGTGAAGTGTTGCTGTCCATTAGCTTGCAGAGTGAAGCTGTAGGTGGGGCCCGACAGTGCTTCCCATAGCCGTTGTTTGATTCTACGACCCAGCTGCAGGGTATACTCGCGGGGCTTTCCATTAGCATACTGCATCATTGGGTCAACTACTGAGTGATAGAGCTGCTGATACTCAGCTACAGAGCGTCCATGAATCATCATAGGCTCATCCCCAGACTCTGATGCAGCAATTGGCAAAGTTTCTGCAGAGGACTGATCGTGATCAGAATACCAGTCTGGCAGGACAGCAGCAGTCTTTATGAATTTGTCTTCGGGGGTCTCCTCAGAGGTCCTCAGACTCTCGTCGTTGTCCTGCTGCTGCTGCTGTTCCACCTCCTCTCTCTTCCTCTTCCTATTAGCCTCCAAGGGTATAACGGGAACAGCTGGTCCCTCTCCATCTGGCTGGCACCTCTTTGGCTTCTGGATAGAACCCTTTGAAGATGCGCTCTGCTTCTGCCTGCCTATCTTCACAGTCCCTGTTTCCACTTCAATTGAGTTCTCTTTGGCTTTGTCAATATGCTGTATGGTCCACATGGAGAGGTGGTGTTTGCAGTATCCCTCCTGCTTTGTCTCCTTAGGGCAGTCCTTGCGGGAGCACAACGTTCTCCACTGCTTACCATTGAACCTCTTGCATGAGCCTGTGGACATGCGCTGCACATCGCCCTTCTTATACTTGGGGTGTGCGGCTGCCAGCGGTGTGCACGGATGCTGGGGGGAGGACGACACGTCACCCGAGACTCCCCTGGCTCCCGAGGAGCCGACTACTCTGCTGCTGTCTGAGGAACGCTTCTCTGTTCTGGAGGAGACAGTGGTGTTGTGTCCCTCCGCATCCACAGAGGCCTGTGTCTTGATCGGCTCCTGCTGGGGGGACTCTGAGTTTGAAGAAGAGGTGGTGGAGTAGGAAGATGAGTAGGTGTGGTCCTTGTTTTCTGGGGACCAGCTTCTAGTGGTGTTGTGTCCCTCCGCATCCACAGAGGCCTGTGTCTTGATCGGCTCCTGCTGGGGGGACTCTGAGTTTGAAGAAGAGGTGGTGGAGTAGGAAGATGAGTAGGTGTGGTCCTTGTTTTCTGGGGACCAGCTTCTGTCTCTCCTCTTCTCTTCCCTCCTCCTCCTCCTCTGTTCGGCAAGGTGGCGGATGCAGTATCCCTTTCCCTGGGACTCCTTTGAGCACCACTCATAGGAGCACATGTTCCTCCACTGCTTCCCATTGAACCTTTTGCGGGCGCCTGTGTGAAAGCACACCATGTCCCCCTTCTGGTTCATCTGCTCATTCTGCTGCACCATATTAGGGTGTTGGTAGGTTCACTGATATAGGTTGTGAATATTATGTCCTCACTCTGTTGTCATCTTCATGCTTTTGGGGTCAGGGTCAGCTATTTATCACAGAGCATTGCTGACGTGGCGTCGCGTCACCGCAGCTGCGCGCTTTGTGTACAGTGTACGTTTCCATGGAGACCACCAACAATACTGCGCACCTGCACTGCAGCGGTCAGCACCGTAGCCACGCCCCGTATTCCTAGGATGACGCGGCTTCTGATTGGCTGAAACGCTGAAACGGGGTTGGGAGATCTCGATTGTGTGCGTGAATGAACCGCCAGAAGTAAACACGGTACAATTTTGCCGAAATTGAGATTCCGAGTTCCGCGGCTACACTTTTGTTTTTACTTACACCAGACTGGAAGCAGCTAGCCTAAGCAGGTAAACTAGATTAGATTATTTGTCCCCACAGTAGACACTGTTGCTCTAAACGGCTTTCCCTTTTAATTTTGAACCTGATCTTTCGATCTTTATTATGGACAATCTATATAATTGACATAAATTACATCAACAAGTAGCATAAGTGTTCCTTCCTCGATCAAATTGTTTTTGTTTACACTGCGAGCTGTCGTTAACGTTCATATAATGAGGTTCCAAACGGAGCTAAATTCAAGTTAAATTACAAACGGTCATTTTCTTGTTCTTTTTTAAGATGTGTGTGTGTGTGACTTGTGTGCTTAACGTTAGCCTGTGGTGCACTTAAATGGTACGTGTATCGCTTATAAATTATGTTGTAAGTAACTTGTAAAATTCATGGATTTGGTTTGTTGCAGCCATGGTTGCTGGCAGCCTTGGATCAAGACGGTCATCGGTCATATGAGTGATAAAGTCTTGTATCATGGCTAGGTTTGGTGTGGCCGTTTAATTTAATTACACATTTGGTAAGACATGGCGACATGCTGCTCGCTGATGCGTGGGATGGGATGGCAGCTACAGCTCGGCAACAGTTAGCTCTGGTCCATAGCACAGCGTCTAAAGGTAAAGTTATTAGGCTACTCAAAATAATTAAGAGGGGTACTGCCACTGGTCACTCACTCATAATTGAAGACCACAAATGCCAGGGCCGATTTTCTGTGCCAGTTCGTGCCTCACGGTGCCTGCATTGCATGGTGGATGATCATGATCAATAATACAATATTGCACAGTCGTTACCATCACGACTCATTCATGACTTGCACTTAACCCTTTCTAACATGACAAAAAACCCAATGAATTGACATCGGTTTAGGCTTTTGCTGTTTTTGTTTGTCAAGCTGTTATTTGCTCCAACTGTAGCCTATTGCAAATTAGCATATTATGTAGTTTTGGGTCCTGTGCTGTTGCTTTGAGCCACACACACATCTGTCTTTTTGTTTGTTTAGTTCACCTGACCAAGGTCAATGAAGATGCTCTGACTGGAGAAAGACTGGAAGCATGGTTACTTTTGGTTTTCATCTGATTTTACTGTCAACTCAACGGACACAGACAGGAGTCTAATTTTATATTATCTGAGTATATGAGTTTTGAGTGCAGCAAAGTTGCTCTGTTTTTAGACAGACCAAGCTTTTTACTGTTTGTCTTGCAACTGGATGTAAACAACTAATTAACTTTTGATAATGGAAAGAAATACATTACTTATTCTGATTCTTGCGTCAGGGGTAATTGGGACAGAAAAGATGTAATCATGTCCTCCTGTGGTTTCTCCCTGTGTCTGTATTTACAGCAAGCCACCAGATGGACCAAACCCAAATATGTTCTTCACACCGCAGTGGAAAACCTGTACTGGACTCTTCCAGATTGTCTACCACCTACCATATGACATGGAACTAAAATACTGCATGCAGACACCACAACCATGTACAAAATGTTTGTCTGGCTCCGGTCTTGTTGCGCCTTCCAACTGGGAAGAAGAGTCAAGTGGAGACGGGGACTCCGCTTGTGTGTCCATCTGGCTAACACACCAAATTTATTGTGCACACTGCCAGCAGGCCAGCGAAGTTAAACTTCGCAAAATATTGTGAAGTTTGTTTTAGTGTATATTTCCACCTTTTTCTGGATTCCTAATCTCAGATCCACTGTCCCTCAATGTTTGGGCTCTAGCAGAACAGTTGTGCTCAATAGCTCAGTGTAATGCTATATTTCACATGTTGAAAATAGATCTAGAAGTTCACAACGTGTGTTGCAATGCACGCTTGTAGCCATGTTTTGCCAGCAACACAATCATACAAGGAAGTATTTAATTTAAAACTCAATTGTGTGCAAACCATAACCTGGACAAACATTTGATACTGATGCATGCTGTGAATCAGCTACAGCAGTGTTTTCTGTAGCAGATATACATGCGTGGTCAACATGCTTTATCTTGAATATTTTAAATATGAAATGAGTGGTTGTTACAAAATGCTTAAATAATAAGTCAAGTAGCTGGGTACATGTTCAGTATGTTTAATTCTCAAATAAGTGACAAAAACATTCACGGGAGGGGGGGGAAATGTGATCTGTACAAAACAATATACATGCAAAGAAATAAAAAAAAGTTATGGAATTTATGAAACATGAATCTGGAAACAAAAGGAAGAAAGCAACGTTGAGGTATCAAATCCATGTTTTTTTCTGTTTGTAATGGCCTATTCACTCCCTTATAATAAATAATAGGTTAGTAAAATAGAAGTCCTCTTTCTGGTATTTTGGATTAAGTCGTGACATACACTAATCATTTTTCATGTTGATAGAACAGTCGGCGGAGCATACTGGGTTTGAATGTCCAGCAAGGCATCTTCAACATGCCGGGGCGAGTGTGTCAGTGATGATAGAAGCATTAGTTGTTCCACTAGGACTAAAGTATAGCTCTTGTTTAATTTGTGTTAGGACAAAACAAGAACTACCTTATGCCTCCGTCAATATTTGAAAAGAGGTAGGTCTTCTATGGGGAAGAGTGAAAAAAAAAACATTTCTTTTTGGCAAAAGGTGTCCACGAATAAAGACCGAATGGCATGTGCAGTATCTTATGATGTATAAGATGATTAAACTGCTCACTTTAATGTTATGAACAGCAAAATGTTTGAACTGCAATGAAGGCTGTGAATAACGAAATTCATTAAACGGGTGTAAACAATCTCCTCATACGTATAGAAAGAATATGCCTAAATTAAGCAAAATATAAATCGCAATAAAACATCTTAAGTACTGTAAAGCTAGGGCAACTTTGGTGTACCAATAAACTACATAGGCCTACAGTACAAAAAGAAAAAGTGTCAACATGATTTTGATCAAACCATAAGTGCCGTGAAGATTGTGACTCCTAAGAATTGGCCTAGAAGTCCTAATACTCAAAATCAAATAAACACAACTACCAGCAGAGCTTGCAGTACCACGTACATGCTTTTCTCTAGATTTATTACAGATACAACAGATGTCTTCATAAATAGTTGCATAAAATGTTAAAGCCGCAACATTGCACATAAGAATCAGAAACATAACATACAGTGAGTGCATTTACAGTAATCTGTCCCCTCCCCTCCCTCCCCGCTCGCTTGCGTCTGATTGGCAATCCCTGCTGCCACTCGGGCTCTGCTGCCCGTGAACAATCTACGTTTCATCTGTGTGATTCAGTTGTCCCGCCTCCCGAAAGGCAGGCTTCCATTTTGAACGTTGAGGGAAAAGAAGGCAGTTAAAAGTCTATATACAAAGTAAGGCTTAAACATCTTATATCTGCGCGACATACGTTTGATCTAGTAAAAGCAACAATGAATCGTTTTCGTCTCTCGCTTCTTTACAGAGGTTCGGACAGTGCAGCATCATCACTTGTAACATGGTTGCCATGGTGATTTACACTTAGTTGCGCTCCAGTGCGCAACTAAGCATGAATCAGGCTGTAGATTAGGTACATAATGGTAAGCTCACATGGTCAGATGTAGAAATGTCTCAGCAAAATCAGGGAACTCAGTCCCTGGAAACTCATTATTGTCTACGGAGTCCAAAGTAGTATGGCAACCATTAACTGATGAGCATCTTCTAAATTGTTTTTTATTCTTATTTGAACTCAAAACCGGTTTTGAAAATGTATGGACAGCATTTTCTCTTCTATACAATATTTCATTAAGAAAGGGTTGCTTCTCAAAGTCTTTGAGTGACGTACAGAGTAAAAGAGCAAAGATGGAGCGTCTCTCACCCTCTCTAGCAGTAAGAGGGAAGGGGCAAACATTGCTCTTGCCGCTATCGCTAGCTTGTTAGCATTGCCTTCCTCCTGAAAGATTTGCTACTTTGTGCAGTGGCGTCTAGACTCCATCGCTTGGCTCTTTTGATCGGCTCAAACTCCCACAAAAGGAAAATAAATTACTTAATACATTTTTTTTTTTTTTTTTACATTTGTGTTTTAGTAAAAAAAAAACAGTTTTTGAGTTGAAACCAGCAAGCAGCAGTAGACAAGGACATCCATCTTTGTTTGATTGGCTGAGAACTCTTCTCTAGGGCTCTGATTGGCTTTGGACCTCAACAGGTCTCAATTTCATTGGTGAAAGGACTACAAGACTTGTATAAACGGACATTCTCTGAAAGAGGATGAGATCAGCATACATTATTTTCCCTCCTTTTATCTTTCCATTCAGGCTTCTGAGATTCCCAACTCCGGGTGGAACGATGCGTCCCTACAGCCTCACATCTTGTGTGAAACAACATACCATTTGTGTATCCAGTTTTCAGTTCCATAACAAGACATAAGGCAGTAAGGGGCCAAGGCAGGGGGGCTGGAGTAATGAATCTCGTTGTCCCCGGCGTCCATCTCTCCTTCCAGCGGTCAGACTCTGGCCTGGAGGCGGCTTTGGATGAAGCTCTGGATCCCTCCGATGGGCCGCGCGTCCGTCTGGTGTTTCCTGCGGTCTATGAAGCACACCAGGCGAGAGGTGTCCAGGCAGCACTCCGCCCTGCCCCGGCTGTTGTTGTTCCCCGTCCCGGTTTGTAACCAGGGCTCCTGGAGGCACAGGCCGACCGGAGGCCTGCTGCCGGGGTCTGTCCTGAGCAGCAAGCAGACAAAGTCTCTGGCCTCCTGGCTGACGGCGTGGAAGTAGTCCCTGGGGAAGCTGAAGTCCAGCCGGCAGATGTTGAGGCACGTCTCCTCGGCACTCTCGTCCAGGAAGGGAGAGGCGCCGCTCAGCAGCACGTAGGTCACCACCCCTAGGCTCCACAGGTCGGTGGTGACGGACACTGGCTCTCCGAGGACCAGCTCGGGGGAGGCGAACTCGGGACTGCCCAGGAGAGGGTGAACGTAGTGGGCACTGTTGAGCTGCATGGCATCACCAAAGTCTGTCAGTTTGACCACAGGCTGGCCGCTGGAGTCATGGGCCACCAGCAGGTTCTCGGGCTGCAGGGAGAGGGAACAGATAGAAATTATCTTACAGGAATGCATTACATTATATAAGCCAAGGCATGCACCGATGTATCGGCCACATTTCAGTATGGGCCGATATTTGCAGTTATCGGTTAATATCGGTATCGGCAAATAAAACTGACATTAACCGATGGCAGTAGATGAGTAGACCATATTTTATCTCTTGTTGATACGCATACATTTTGCGTTGGCTATGTTGGTGTGTTGCAGCCTACCAAGCTGTAGATTCTGAACATTTATTTCTTGTATTGAAGATGTATTTGTTTCCCTGGCACAAAAGGGGGGATTTATCTTTATCGGCTATCTGCTAAATTATTATTATTTTAAACGGTATCGGACAAAAGGTTCCATATCGGTGCATGCGTACACTAGGGCATTAAGCAACTAGTCGACTAGTAAATCCACTAGTCGACCTTGTTGGTACTAGTTGACTAGTGTTTTTTTTGTCGACTACTAGTCGACTAGTAAACTTAGCAACTAGTCAACTAGTAAAAAATGACTAGAAGTGAATGCCTACAGTATCTTAAAAGGTTTAGTAGAAATTGCATTTGAGAGGAAGATACCTTCAGAAGCATGCAAAGTTGAAGTAAAAATAGCTAGTGTAGAATGTAACTAACGTACAAAAAGTTAAATAGGTGAAAGTACGAGGGAAGTAACGCAGGTACAAAACCTTTACGGAAAAACTATAAAAGAGTGACAAACATTTATGGGCTTGCTGGCAAGCTTGCTAATGATACTTCACTGGTAACAATGCATTTGGTAATGGGTGAAATAAACATACTTTTACATCCAAATGTACTATTCTGCTGTTGTGAAGGTAGAGTAAAGCTTCCAGAATGTCCCGGAGGTAGCAGGCCACTTTCTCCTCTGTCAGATTCCCCCAGCTCACAATGTAGTCCAGGAGACGGCCTTGATCTACCCTAAAACACAAAGGATTCACTTCAGACCTGCGTTTCACAAAACAAAACCCTACCTCAGCCATTCCCAGCCTGGGGGCCAGGGCCACTGGTCGGGTTAGGGCGTATTTTTGAAATATCTTGAAAGTGTGAGAACTACTTGTTTAGAAGGCATTTATAGTATCAGCCTCAGGTCTACCACGGCAGTCGAGACACATTCGAGCTTTTTCAGTGAGCCCACAAACACAGAGTCAATGACAGGGCACCATATTGTACTTGTTCAACAAACACAGAGTCAATGACAGGCACAGGCACCATATTGTACTTGTTCAACACTCACATCTCCAGAACGAGTGCGTAGCTGCTGGAGGTCTCGTAGGTGTCGATGAGGCTGACCAGGTGGGCGTGTCGGAGTCTCTGAAGCAGGTTCAGCTCCTGGGTCACCTGCTCTCGTCTCCTAAGCTTCTTGTTCACCAGTTTGACCGCCACCGAGCGCTTGGTGCCACGGTCGTCACACCGCTTTACCACCGCAAAACGACCCCTGGAGGAAAAGTACAAGCATCGCTCAAGAAATGGCAGTGTGTCAATGTCAGAGAGGCGGCTGGCATTGGTACCGCTAGTTTATGCAACACCCGGTAAGGGAGTGCTTTGATTGGCCAGTGGTCGCCTCGTTGAACTTGTTCATAGTCACTCACTCAGTGAAATTATGACTGGGGCGGAATGCCATTGAGGTAGCTAGTTGAAAGAGGCTGTGGGAGTTACTTGAATGAGACGCCGCACCGGGTCTTACTTATATTAACCCATTTTGAGCAGGAACCCCTTTTGGTGTTTTAAGCATTATCTTATACTTTAGATATTGAAAAATAGCAGATCTACAAGCTTGTGGCGCAGTAGATTGTAGTGCCGCGCTACGACCTTGTAGGTCTGCTATTTTAGAAAAATCGTGAAAATGTAGTGCAATTCTTTGAATATATATTCTTTCAGAGCGAACGTTTTTAACTCAAATCTTTGCTTCTGGGGGGCATATTTTCAGATGGGGGTCAGCAGCCGAATATAGATCATTCTGGGGCTCTTTGACATTAAATAGTTAGAGAACCACTGACATAATAAACATGAGGTTTTTCAGAAAACTGTCATGATTTAGAAGGCATTTATAGAATCGTCCTCAGGTCTAAATGGGATAAACTTAGCGGTACAAACGCCAGTCACGTCGGAGGGACTCGAACATTGCAACCAGGATATTACGATCACCACTTAGTGAAGGATAGATGTGTTTGCTTATGATCACCATTACACTTTCAGCTTACCATCGTCATAAATATCATAATTAACTGTAAAACGTTTGAATAGACTTGAGCGTACAGCATGGGGGACAGTGTTAAGGAGAAGTATCTAATAGTTACCTGCCCAGCTCTGCAACCTCAATGTATTGGGACTCAAAGTTGTCTTTCCAGATCACCCTGACTCCATCACTGGACACAGCTGGAACAAACACAGCAGATCAATGCAAGGCCATGCTTACAGTTGCATGATGCATATAGAACAGTGGAACCCCTTAAGGACCTCTGGGGGTCCCAGTACCTCACTTTGAGAACCACCGATACATAAAACATCCACAATCAGATAATAAATATACAATTTAATGAATACTTTTTGTCTATACAGAGATATGGATCTATATAGTTGTACAAATGCCCAACTCTCATACCTAGCACTCTGAGGCTGGCTGATGACGTCACGCTGCCCAGGTCGTTAGTGGCCACACATGTGTAAACGCCGTCATCCTCAGAGGACACGCCCACTATCCTCAGGGTGGCCTCGCCCGTATCACTGCGCCACACACACAAACACACACACTTAATGTCTGCTTTGTCCTAGGGCTCAGAATCAATGCATGGTTTTTCATTTCCACTAATGGACTAAATTCAACATGGTTCATGGAGAGAACTATGGTAAAAAAACATTCTCAAAACACATCTCAATGTCAAGGCACACAGGCCTTTTGCCTCAATTTGATAGTTCAGTGGAGAGAGACTGGTAACAGCGTAGAGAGACTGGTAACAGGGTAGAGAGACTGGTAACAGGGTAGAGAGACTGGTAACAGGGTAGAGAGACTGGTAACAGGATGCATTAAAGGTTCGGGGGGGGGCAATGCTGAAGGGTCTTTTAAGCTTTAAGCTAACATTAAGCCATGTGTCTTACTTTCTTTATCTGTAGGCGATGCTGAAGCACGCGTTGACCCAACGTTAAGCCATTTGTCTTTACCTGTAGGCGATGCTGAAGCACGCGTTGACCCAACGTTAAGCCATTTGTCTTTACCTGTAGGCGATGCTGAAGCACGCGTTGACCCAACGTTAAGCCATTTGTCTTTACCTGTAGGCGATGCTGACGCGGCCGTTGTTGGTGAGGTTGCTCTGGTTGGGGCTCTTCCAGGTGACAGTGGCTCTGGGTCTTCCACAGACCTTACACCTGAGGGTGACACTCTCGCCGTTGTCACAGGTCACATCACTCAGGGGTACGAGGAACTCTGGGGGGACTGGAGGGCGAGGGCCAAAGAATAAATCATGTCAGTAATAATAAGTAACATGTGAGTTTTATCTCCATCTCACTAGGAGATAAAAGTCTGGAAAACAACTACTAACTAAATTTTCTAAACCGAAGTAGAGGGCTACATGTGCTAAAGGATGTACGCAAAATGACAAGTTGACTAAAAAGACCTACATGATGACTGAGATCCGCTACTTACCATCATAGATGTAGTTTGGATTTAGAAGCTGGAATGACAGCAAACATGACAGATGAGAAAACGTGATAAATCATATATTTAATAATGACGATAATACAGAAACATGTCTAAAAATACCCTGAGGTCTCCTACCTTTACAGAAACCTTATTAGCCGGGCCTTCTCTGGACTTCCTGTACCCGTTCTCCAGCTTGACTTCTTTCTTTCCCTCCTTCTCCTTCTTGTCAGACTTCTTGCGGATGCGAAGGGATGTGTGCCACGATGACGACTTCCTACTTCAACAAAGACAAACACATGAACCTCCCAATTTCATATTTTACAGGAGCAGGGTACTTAATCATATTCCAGCCGGGTGGAACATTATATCTGGGCAAAAACATGTTATGACATTGTGAATAATGGGCTCTATGCACACAGAATAACTCTTCCTACTTCCAGGCCGCTTCCCTACTTCCTTCACAGGTGTTACCGATGATACTAATTAAGGCTCCGTTCCATTTAGTGTGCAGTGGTTCTCAAACTATATTAATTTCAAGGACCCCCATAACTCTGAGAGTGTACAAATGGAACCAAATGGACCCGTAAAGGTCCATTTGGTTCCATTTATACACACTCAGCGTTACACACCCGCATGGGGCCATTTGGAACCCACTCAAGGACACTTTTTGAGACCCACTGGTGTAGCAGAGTGTTTCCAGTGAGCCAACGCGCAACAATAGCAGCACCCCGATGTGCCTAAACAGTGCATCTACGTGACAATAAAGTGAACTGTGAGTGTCGGTCTTACTTGATGGTTCCGTCGGGGCAGTCGGGGATGACGGCCGAGGTGTGTCCCAGCACGTACCCGGGGATCCAGCCCTCGGCGGCGGGGCCCTGCTCCGTGGCTGCCCGGAACACCAGGAACATGTTCTGCTGGTTGCTGGCCAGGATCTGCACCACCTCGCCCTGCGCAACGCTGATCTCATCCTCTTTCACCGCCACGTAGTCCTGGGTTACCAGCATGGTGGACACACTACTGCTGCTGCTACTTTCACTCTGCACACACAAATGTAGCAGGAGGAGTGTTATTAGAAATAGAAGAAAATCCTATCAAAGGAAAAAAAGAGTGTCCAAGGAACCACCTAAAAAAAAGGCTGGTATGTGGCTTTAAATCTTAGAAATGTGATTTGGAATTATGTTCCAACTTAGACAATGGGATAGAAATCAATCTCTATGGTGGCAGAGAATAAAGAATAAACAATACAGAAACCTCTAGTGGTTAGTCGGGGAAAAGGTCAAAGCAGGACACTAAGTCAGGAGATAAGCAGTGTGAACAGACAGTATTCTTTACGTGTACACATAATTATTAATCACTTTAGTCTTGGAAAACTAGTAAAATAGAAAACTGGGAGGGTGAGAAGAAGCAGGAGGAAGATGAAGAGGTCTCCGTTTCATTTCTTTGTTCTGTCATTCCAGGCAAAGAGAAGGAGGAAGGAGAAAGAAGAGTGAGAGTTAAAAATTCCAGTACGTTTGTGGTGATGAGCCACAAACGTCTTGAGGTTAGTTTGCAGCAAGAGAGAGAGAGACACATGAAAAGTAAACACACCCATGAGGAGAGCGAGAGTGGAGGGAAGGCCGACCACTTAGCCAGGCGTTAGTGCAAGCTTAGTTAGAGTAGGAAACAAACAGCCTTGATTTACGAATCGCTGAAGAAGAGTTGAACAAGCGCCGATTAGGGGAAAGTCTAGGACCTCAGTCCAAAAAGTGTTAGGGAGAACAGACAAAAAAAACTACCTCAGCCGCGACAGAATGTATCTCCAGTAAAGACAAAAAAAGTTGTAGTGTGAATAGCTAGATAGGATGATGCCGGAGAGCCGTGAAGACGGTTGACAGAGAGCGACTGCAGAGTAGTACAGGGTTTAGGATTAGTAGAGCTGGCTGCGGCGAGACAGGAAATGGCGGGGGGAAAGACGCCTCGCTGCTCCAGTGGTCCGCCGGGTTAGTGAGCATGGCCCCCCGAGGCCGCAGGCCGCAGACAAACCTGGCCAGCGGGTAGTTTTCTTACCCCGTTGCTCTGGGTAGACTGGATGGACTGCTCACTGGCTGAGGAGCATGTGCTCATCCGGTCTGCCTCCTTGCTGTGCGTGGAGTGTCTGTGGGTTTGGCTTTGACCGCCGGACCCGGGGCCCGGCGTCTGGCTCTGGCTGGGCTGACGCACCGGGCTCTCCCCCGCCTCCCCCGGGAAGGTGAACGAGCCCGGCCGGCTGGCCGGAGACCCCGGCATGGAGCTCCAGAACCCCGATCCGGACGACCTCTGGCCGGGGCTGGGAGGGGGAGGGGGCAGGGCGTCCTTGCCAAAGGCAGGGGTGGCCAGAGGGGGGGCCAGGGGGGAGATGGCGCCCGGCCGAGGTTTGGAGTTGTTGGGGGTGGTGGGCAGGGGTCCCACCGTGGCACGGGGAATAGGGGCTACGGCGGTGGCCGGTGGGTGGGTCTGTGCTTGGTCTTCTGCGCTCTGCAGGGGGCGCTTGCCCTGGGGACTACCGCCCCCGGGAGGGAGCGAGGGAGGAGGGACAGGACGGGGGGACCCACCTGGATCAGAAGGGACAGGACGGGGCGTCCCACCTGGATCAGAAGCAAGCAAAACCTCAAATCTCCTTCTTTACGACATGAACACGTCAAAATGGGACAAAGTGCAGCGACGGACGGGGGGCCCTTACCTGTCATCTTGTTGGGGCCGTCCGTGTCGGCCCCGGGGTGATGGCGTAGGGGCTGGGGCAGGCGGGAAGGCTGGGGGATCCTGGACGGCCGGCGGGAGCCCCCCTGGGGGCATGAAGCGGGGACGGCGCTCCCCTGGGAGACGCCACCCCCGCATCCGGCGGTTACGGCCGGCCCGACGGCCACCACCGGAGCTCCCACAGCGGGTATGCATGGCCCGCTGCTCGCCCCTATGTGGTTCCTCTGGTATTCTATGGGGGAGGTCAGAGCTGTAAACACAACGCCGGTGACGTTTCCATTGTGTGACAAAGCCTTGTTATTATTGTAAAATAAAGTCAGACTGATGCCAGATTTGTAGGTCTGATGCCAATCCCCATTTTGGAAACCTACCTAGACTACCGATTACAGATTACCGTAACCTATTATGACCCGAGGACGATTCCACAAATGCCTTCTAAATCTTGACAGTTTTCTGAAAAACCCCATGTTTCTATGTCAGTCGTTCTCAAACATTTTCTTGTGAAGATCTCCCAAAAATATATGAAATTGGCTGCCGACCCCCATCTGAAAATATGTAGTTCCAGGGACCCCCGCAGAAGCAAAGATTTGAGTTAAAAACGTTCTCTCTGAAAGAATATATTCAAACATTTGGGCCACATTTTCACGATTAAAAAAAAGATAGCAGACCTACAAGCTTGTAGATCGAAGACGAAAAATGTTCGTTCGACTACCTTTTTTCACTGACAAAAACTAAATGGAAACTACATGAAAACTAAGCTATGATGACTAAAACTAAGACTAAATATACTGACGATTGTCAACAAATAAAAACTAGACTAAAATATTAGGAATGGACTAGTGGACAAGAGATCCAATAAGTCATTTTACACTTGGTTGCATGCTGAAAATAGTCGATCTACAAGCTGTGTCAGTCATTACGACGGCTAAATCAACCGACTAAAATCTTATGATATTTAGTCGAATAAAACTAGACTCACACTAAAACATTCCAGGTGACTAATATGTGACTGAAACTAAATGAAAACTATTCAAGGGACTATAAACTATAAAATCAAATGTTGCTGCCAAAAACAACACTGGTGCGTCGGCTGTACCTACCGTTGAGGAAGTTGCGCTGGCCCTCCAGTATCTGGCCGATCTGAAGCATCCAGACCTGGCGGACGCCCGGGTGGGACGAGTGGAGCACGAAGGACTCCACGCTGCTGTTGGACACCCTGGAGGTCAGCAGGAACTTACAGGGGTCACCCTCCACGTTCTCCTCCAGGCCCAGACAGCTCACCTATACGGCACAGAGAAAGAACCCAGCTGCTGCTACACCGACATAGACCATCCTATAATACTAACCATGTTTTGTATAGAAGAGTATAGGTTGCTACCTTCAGGAAGGAGATATGGTGTTCCAGCATACAATACAATAAGGTCAGGCTGAAGAACTTTGAGGCTTAATCAGGTTTTTGGCCAGGACTAGACTGAGCTGTGGACATATGTCTGTGCCCTTATGTCTCTATGTATGTAACTGTGTTTTTATGTCATGTCAAATGTGTGTATATGTGTTGCATACAAGGCCGCTGGGCGGCAAGACAAATTTCAGTGCAGCGAACTGACAATAAAGTACTATATCATATCATATCATATCCTTGTCTATGAGATGTAAAAACTCCCGATGGTTCGAATGACACCCGTGAGCTTGTGAGTAAAAATACGATCGCAAGCTCACACAGTGCTGACCCACTATTTTCGGCAATCAATAAGACTCACAGTAAACCGGTTTACCTTGATGCTGTCCTTGTAGAGGAAGCCGGGCATGGAGAAGCCCCTCTTCTTGTCCAGGGGCTCGCTGAAGATCACCAGCTGCTCAAAGAGGAAGACCCTCCTCTCCTTCATGCGGCCCGTAAGACCTCCCTCCGGGTCGGCCACCAGGAAGGTGTCCTGCAGCAGCAGGCGACCCTGAGCCACCAGCTTCCCCTAGGGGGCGCCGAGGAGAGGAGCAGGGAATGAGACCGACCGTAGACACGTTAGGATGTAAGGGAGGATACGTTTACAGATGGATGGAGCCCACACACCATATTAGTTAAAAAAAAATACTTAATTATTTATTCAAATAAATAAATACGTCTTTTTTTATACCCAATATCCTTTTTGTACCCAATATGGCGTGCGGGCTGCATCCATCTGTAAACTGAAGTCTCTTTAGCCCAGCTGTCGATGTGCTTATTCTACGTCCTCTCTCTCTCTAAGCCAGGGAGGATAAGTGTCATTTCTACTACATAGTACAACAGCGTTGCTTGACAAAAAAAGATCATACTTTCCAGTCAACAATGTGCAGTGACACGACATTATAACTGTCGAGGGGCGAGATGGTTTAGTGGCGACCGTACCTGATACCATCTACACTGTAAAATCGTCATTGTTAATTTAACTTAGTAAAAATGGAACTAAATGGACCCGTAAGGGTCTATTTGGTTCAATTTGTACAATCTCAGAGTTAGACCTTTAAGGGTCTATTTGGACCACTTGGTGGTCCCTGGACCCGACATTGAGAACCAGTGAGTTAAGAGAATACAGTGGAATATCTTACATCGAATCCTTGTAGTCTGCCAACGTTCATCATGTCATTGCATCTTTTTGGCACTATGGACATGACTTCCACCGCTTTCTGTAAACGGTCAAAGATAAGCACAAAGTTAAAGCGAGCGGGCAAAAAGCACATTGCCTCTTCATAACGGATGGCACTCTTAGCTCACCTCCAGTTCCGCAGTATCTAGCCCAGCCTTTTGGGACTGCTTGAGGAATGCCTAAAAAAGAAACAAAACAAAATGGGGACCTTAGAGTAAAGCTCTGACAGCTACAGTGTTCAAATACAATAATAGGCTTTTATACAGCATTGATGTCAAATCTGTGTCACAGAGGACCACAATGGAAATAAGCCTCAGCCTCTTTCAGAAGTAAAATAAAAAATCTCCTGCACTTGCGCAGATGATCTGGGTTCCAAATATCCGTGTTAAGAAATCAAGTTACAGATTGCTTTAAGCAATCTCAGGTCCCTGGCCTGCCATAGAAGCCCCACCTTGAGCAGTAGATGATACTTCATGATCCTGGATACGGGCCTGGCGAGCAGGTCAGTGATCTGCAACCGGTAACCCAGACGTTGCTTCAGGTCCTACACATGGGTCAAAGCAACACATTTCACAACTCTTGTACCCATTTTGCCATTCCCCATTTTTTTTTTTTTCACTTAATTTTTATTGAAGGAAGAACAGACAAGAAAAATACAACTGACAAGACTATACGGAAAGAAAAAGAAAAGAAAAAGACAAAAAGTAAAAGAAAAAAGGCTGCATTTTTCATATTACAAAAAACATTCAATGAAATCCTATTGCAATATCGCTAGGCTGAGAGAAGAGATTCCACTTTTCCCACTTTTTATAGAATTTATCCTCTTGTACCATTCCCCATTTTAGCCCGAGACCCCAGTCAGACATTTGTCTCTCCCCGGGATCCAAACTAGTGAAAATAGCTACAAAAGCTACAAAGCTCACAAGCATGTGAGCTTGTAGATCCGGTATTTTCACTACTTATTAAAAGTTATTTGACATTCATAGAGTGGCATATGTATTCAACTAAATTATTTAGAAAAATGTTTGAATTATTTTTTTAATTCATGATTATTTTCCTCCAATGTCCAGCTTTGAAACACAAAACACATTAACCCATTTTGAGCGGGAACCCCTTTTGGTGTTTTAACTAAGCATTATGTAAGAAATTTGCTATTGAAAAATAGCAGATCTACAAGCTCATAG
>NC_139697.1:24535012-24610012 GCF_964188405.1 Protomyctophum parallelum | reverse complement strand
TGCATATGACCTACAGAGAATGTGTGTGCGTGTGTGTGTGTGTGTGTGTGTGTGAGTGTGTGTGTGTGTGAACACACATTTCAGGAGAGGCATACCGTGATAATTATTTAAAAAAAAAGCTTTACTTGCACAAGCCAAAAAACATAACAGGCTTTACTCGCACGAGCCACTTTATGTCTTGGCATTATGGCGATCTTCGATCATCAAGGGATCCAAATGCCTGGCTCAGGGCATTTCTACAAGACACAGGCCGCAAAAAACAATCAAACCAAATTGTGCACCGAGGGGGACATACTGTACAAATGGCCCCGCCGTAACAACCTAAATGTGTTTACCATCTTGCTCTTCACCAGCTCCTCAATGGCGCTCACCAGCTCAGCCGCACTGGGCGTCTCGGAACTGGAAGGACGGACGGAAAGACGCGAGGACGTCTGGGTGGTAAACGCAGGAAAGCGAAGGAGAGAGGAAGACGTATTAGAAATGAAGAGTCTCACGCAAGCAAGCATGCAACCTACACCAGATGTATATTGTGTTTAACCACTTCAACCCTGGTGGTTCTATTTTAGGCCATCTAAACTAAAATCTAAACTTATTTAGAAAATGTTCCGATCTTCAAGCTCACAAAGCTTGCACACATTTTCGATAAATATTTTAAAATTGTCCTTTTTTTTATATTGGGTTTAAAGTGGTTAAGACAATCTTTGACAGGCGATATCCTGCGTGACGTAGTTATGGTCAACGCTGAACAACTTTATTTAATGATAAGCCATTTAAACCAATCCATAACTAATGATCCATAACTATTCACAAAGTGAACTTCTTTATCAATGTGAGCACATCGATGGCCTATGACACGCTATTTATCATTACAATCCAGACTTCAAGGAGTTCTGAACCTGAAACTGATGGAATTATAGCCCAATGGTATTAATATTACTAACATTGTTGGATAATATCTTGTTCTTTGTGGAAATATTCAGTCGTAAATGTGATATGTATTTGCTATTCAGAAAAATAGTTTAGTTGTTTAATAGTAGTCAAAGTGAATTTTGATTGTAACCTACTGGGTTAGAATGTGTGTGTGTGGAAAGCTTAAACGTCCAATGGCATTACTAACAAAGATGTTACAGATTTTGTACCATTCTGTAGTGACGTTTTAACCTGAAAAAGAGACTCCAAGAGTTTCTTGCCAATGACAAATCGATGCTAGACAATAAGTCTTCAAAGGAAAGTCGATAGGAGTGTGGGTTAACCCATTTTGACCTGAGATTCTAAAAATGTCTTCTACATCCTGACAGTTTTCTGAAAAAGCTATGTTTCTATGTCAGTCGTTCTTCGATTTTTCAAAAATAGCAGACCTACAAGCTCGTAGCACGCCACTCGGTGGCGCGCTATGAGCTTGTAGATCTGCTATTTTTCAATAGCTAAAGCACAACATAATGCTAACACCAAAAGGGGTTCCCGCCCAAAATGGGTTTAAATGGAATATAGAATTATGTCAGTGGAAAAAGACAAAAACATGAAGTGGAAAAGTGAAGGAAAAAAATGGTTCAAAGTCAGAGAGAGTTCCAAAGTAAGCAATGAAGTTTAAATGAAACGTTTCATTTACTATATATATATTTTTTTTTGTTCCAGTGAAGGATGGATGGACCTTTGGAAAGAGAATGTAAAAACAGAGATAGTGAAAGAGGTATATTTCAGGAGGCTCTCACCCTTGCTGTGCTGCGCTTCAAGACTTTCCCCCAACTACTGTAGGTTTTCTGGGTGAGGCTGTCTGTATGTGCCCTTCTGGCCCTCGCCAGCGTTAAGATGCCAATTACTCGCATGGGTAATGAAGTTTAAACGCACAGAGGGTGGGTGGGGGGGACGGGGGGTGAGGACGGGTGAGGGGCGGGTGGTGAAGGGAGGGGGGGGGGGGTGTGTTGGGAAACGTAGGGATGAAGAGGGACGGGGCTCATTGAGTGAGTCATCATCTCATCTGGGGCGGGGGGGGGGGGGGTGGTAGGGGGGGAGGGGGGGTGACGTGACTCCACCTCTGTAATTAATTTGACCATGCGGGGGCCGTTCGTTAACCCATAGGGTTTAATATCCAAACATCTGGCTGTCGATCAATGTCTATGTTCATCCAAACCCTTCCATAAACTGGTGAAGAGAAAGCAGTGGACATGTGCCGACCTCCCGCAGGGGTACAGAATACTGTGCTGTTTAAAACTACAGCAAGCAATGGGATGATAATCTCAACAGTAACTGGGAAGGAGACCAAAGCAGCCTCTTGGATCAGAGTCTATAGGAATGAACCAAAACCACCGTGTTTCAATACATGTTGGACGGCTCATTGGTTCAGAGTTGGCTGCCAAAATACATACTCTCTTTCACAGCAGCTTCCCGTGACGTGACGCAACACACGTGACTGTCCTTTTAAAGGTTGTGTTGAAGGAACCAATGCAAAAAAAAATAACTGAAAAAAAATGGAGGCAGGACATTCTGTATTCAAGATGTTTAAAAAAGAGATAACTTTTTTTCCCTTTTTTCTTTTTGTTTATGTGTGGCAAAGAAAAGGTTAATTCAGGGGATTAAAAGCTTAGAAGATAGAAAAAGGAAAAAGTTAGAAAAAAAGCTACAGTGAGCTTATAGGAAGAGTTCTACATCTGAAGCCTTTGATCAAATTTCATGGAATCCAAACGCAAATTAAAAAAAAGGCATTTGAAATCAGCAACTAAAGCTGAAAAGTGCTGCTGAGAACGGGGGGAAAGAAGGAGAGAGCTTGAAGAATCGACTGCGGGAGAAGACAGAAGGGGGAGAATGGGGAACTTCAGATGGAAAGGTATGGAAACTGAGACAAAGCAAAGACAGGACATAAATCAAGGTAATGCTACAACATGGCAAACAGCAAACGATACGACCAGGAAACAAAAACAAAGAGAAACAGAAATTAGTGTCAGAGGTGTTTCTGTCTTTAGGGGCAAAGACAACCAGACCTAGGACCACCTGAAGCTAATTCGTTCCCCATCAGAGCAAACTCCTGAGTGTTCAATTAATTAAATTAATTAAACACTCATGATTTTGCCGAGGAGAACCAGGATACAAAAGTCCATGGGCACGGTACGATGCAATCTGCTATGCATAACATGGAACTGCAAGTCACTCAAAAACAGAGTCAAACACATCAGTTTTTGGCAAAAGCGAAAGAATAAGGCTGAAATGAGCAGAAATGTAATCTATAGAACAGTTAGTTGGGAAACATAAAAAAACATAACTGCAAAAGCAACTGAACTGCAGAAGGATTGATGTTATCTGCATATGCATATCATTGCAGAGCAATATGCATATGCACATACATTTTAAGGTTTTACTTGGAAGGTCTATTCCACCTGAACCGGCATTTCTTCTCCTGCTAACAAATCACAACTGAATAAGATATTCAACCACAGTATCTGTGTAATTTATCCTACCCAAACCCATTGCCAAATCACGGTTAATCTTGTGGCCAGCTTAGTGTTACTTATCTGAGCGCACATACCATAATTCACATGGCAGCCATTTTGCTTGTATGTCATACTACAGAGGGGTGGGAAACCCAAGGGCTATTCACAGGTTCAAAATGACCGAACCGTGAAATTCATTCCAACATTATTGGTTCCAAGATACTACAGAACAGACCGGGTTCATTGTCAAAGAGGAAACCAGGTAAACATAGAATTATAAATTGCTATTAAAAATGCTATCTAGTACCAGTAGATGACCAGTGATAATTGAAAGGGACCCCTTTTCAAAACAAATGTTCATACTACAGCATAACAGTTACATCCGCTCTGATTATAATAAGAGTATAACACAACAACATGGAACCGATGTTCTGTACAGGACTCGGCTATTATCTCGAGCCTTCAGGTTCGGGGTGGTCCCCGTCAAGACCTCTACCGTGAGGTTGAGGGTGGCTGCCGTGTGAATAACTCACCCCACCTTTCTGCCTTTCTGCTCCTCATTTGTCTGTCATTCTGACTTTTGTCCAATTTATGCACCCCCAAAAATAGGCAATCTTTAAGCTCACAGCGCATTGCATCCGCAACGACATGTGAGCTCATAGATTGGGCCATTTTCGGTGTGAGACACCACCAAGACGACAAAGTATGAATCAGTCTCATTTGTCCGTCGGTCTCCAGCCGCTTCCCTTCTCATGTCTTCCTCCGTGCCTATAGCCTGTACGACGCTGACCCGACGGTCCCGTTTGCCCCTGCCTCACCTTGTCATCCTGGGAGTCAGGCTGTAGAAGGCTGTGCTGCTGGATAGCCATGGGCGGAGGCAGTGGCACGGAGTCGGCGCCTTCCTCGCCCTCCTCCTCACCACAGCTCTGCATGCCCGACGAGCTGGATTTGGACAAGGTGCCACTCGACAGCCCCTCGTTACGGACCCTCTGCAACGAGACAGAGGAGATGGGAGGTCAGTTGCGGTAGTGTGCAGAGACAATGCTGTGTGTGTGTGTTTAAGTCACAGAGAGAAAGTCCTTCCGAATCCACAGAGGGGTACCATTACTGAGGTGTACCATTAAGCGCTCCATGGATTCGTCTATACAATTTCCAAAAAAAATTACGTATTTGAGACTAGTGTTTTACTGTTTTTACTAAGAGGGACTTGCCTGCATGCTTTTTTGATCAAAACAAGCTTTATTCAGGCTCATTTTGTTAATTGTTTGGCGACAGCTTTTTGTGGACGTCCTTGGATTAAAGCTAAATAAAATCACGACTGAAAAATGTCGCTATACAGCTAATCAGTTGAAGACATTGCAGATTGAGGCATTCACGATTGCGGTTATGAAATATCTGAGATAATTTAAGGTTTTCTGGAAGTCTAAAAAAATGGAAGACTGAAATTGGCTATCTACAAGCTGTGACGTCTTGTGGTGTTGGGTGAAATCACCACTGAGCTGTAAAGTTTGCTTTGTTTCGACATGCGTCATGCTTGTGGTTAGGTTTGGGGGTTTGGGGTTAGGGTTATAGTAGTGTCCGAGTCCGAACATACAGTGCATGTTCACCCCATGGGCTCACCCGTGGCTTTGTGTGGCGCCACTCAAAGTGGACTACTGGGCCGGGCTCCTGTGTTCTGCTGTAACCCACCTCCTCCACGGCCTCGTCCTGTTTGACTGGCTGTGTTCTGCTTAGGGATGGGTCCGATTAATCGATTAATCGATTATCGTTGATAGGACCCGAAATCGATTATGAAAATTAATAATCGATAATTGTTTTTTTCCATTTTTTCCATTTTTTTTTTTAAATGAAAATCTGTTGGAAAGGCAATATTGTCATCCAAACAGGACAGGGCTATAGGCCTACCAAAGTGTGCCTGGGATATGTCTGTGTAGCTGCATGACTGAGAGGAGTGTGAGTGGAGATTGCAGGTGGGGCGAAATACTTTCGCGGCGGAGACGTAAGTCCCGACCTATTATTTTCCGTTGTTGGCTATATTCGAGTACGTCATGGCGTAAATATCAATTCGTCCCGTCGGTTCAACAATTCGCCCCAGCGCTTTATCTTCGTCGTGGCGATGTCTGATTGCGTCGCCGTTCGCAACGTATTTCATAATAGGTCTTGGCTGTTTGATAAGAATTCGCCACGACTTAATAATAATTCGTCGCAGCGTTAAGAATCCGTTGTGGCGTGAGGACTCGTCGCGGCATAGAACGGGACTCGTCGCGGCTATATCTACCCGTTTGCGACGTAATAGGTTGACTTTGGTATATTTGCGGTGGTATTGCCTTTTTTCCGCGCATCGTGCCCGGGGCCCGGCACGTGCGCCTCGCCGGTCCGGTTCCGTGGAGGGATGGCCCGACCCTCGTCCGTGAACCCCTGGGGGGGTGGGGGGGTCCCTTGGGGGATCACGGAGGTCCGCATAGCGACGAGAGTGCAGTGAGTGTGTGTGTGTGTGTGTGTGTGTGTGTGTGTGTGTGTGTGAGCGTCTGAGCGCTTGTGCTCCTATCCGTGTGCCTCCCCCCCCCCCACCCCATGTGGACCCTTGGAGGGGGGGGGGGGGGGTGTCCCCTTTGCACTTGCTGCGTATAGCCTCATACTGAAAAAAATACTATTTTACGCACAGCGCAAGGCAATGTGATTACGATTACGATTCCAATGATCATTTGCCGTCTGATTGATATGCAACGAACGTAGGCTATTGGTTATATAAACGGCAGATCGGAGAGCGCGGTTCTGCGCAGCCCCGTGCGCCTTGTGGATCAGAGCGCACGGGGGTTAATGATAATACTATATTATATAGGCCTAATAGGTATATGACAGACAGACAGCCAGCCAGTCTGTCTGTCAGTTAGCCAGTCAGCTATATATAGCAAGTCAGCCAGCCAAATAAAATGTGTGTGTGTGTGTGTGTGTGTGAGAGAGACCTATAAACTCTCGTCCTCTCTCTCTCCTAATTATTGTGCAGCGCAGCTGTACACACACACACACACACACACACACACACACACACACACACACACACACACACACACACACACACACACACACACACACACACACACACACACACACACACACACACACACACACACACACACACACACACATTTTATTTGGCTGGCTGACTGGCTATATATAGCTGACTGGCTAACTGACAGACAGACTGGCTGGCTGTCTGTCTGTCATATACCTATTAGGCCTATATAATATAGTATTATCATTAACCCCCGTGCGCTCTCCGATCTGCCGTTTATATAACCAATAGCCTACGTTCGTTGCATATCAATCAGACGGCAAATGATCATTGGAATTATGGCAAGCTATGACTTCTGCAGGAGGGGGGGGGGATATAGACCCGCTGCGGCCCAGCGATAATCAACCGCTGTCCGCTGCGATGCGTGAGCTTGTAGATCAGATGCCGGCCGACAGACAGACAGACAGACAGTCAATGCGCTATACGAGCGCGGTGAGCTTTGATGATCGGCTAAATGAATATAGCCGTGTATATAAATTAAATTCCTTGTAGGTTATCTATTGTGTTGGCCATGGATTTCGCTGTCTCTCGGAGATTGATTCCAATCAAGATACAGGTTTGGAGGATTTAGCAAGTGTTGGGAATTTACCTAATCAGGCCTAGGCGGTGGTTGCTATGGTGATCAATTGGATCAACAGTGGTCCAGGGACCACCAGTGGTCCTCATTTAAAAGATGGAGTTAGTAACCAAATGGACCCTTATTAACTCTCAAGAGTTACAATTATTGTTAATCAACTACATCAGGGGTTCCCAAACTTTTTTGACTTAGGTACCCCTTGGGGGGAAGATTTTTTTTATTTGTAGGGTTCATTAAACCCCCCCCCCCCCCCAAACGATTAATCGATTAATCGTTAATATTGAATTATACAAATCGATTTTCATTTTGGACACATTTACACATCCCTAGTTCTGCTATAACCCACCTCCTCCACGGTCTCGTCCTGGGGCGTGGCGGCGCTGTCGTCCGAGTCCTTCTGGGAGCCCAGCGTCACGGCGTCGCCGCTCTTCCTCACGTCGCGGCTCTTCTTGTGCTTGTGAGCCAGCTTCTTCACGTGGCCGTCCGCCTTGCCGCTGCTGAGCCGCCGCACCGGACTGGTCAGCCACTTGCGTAAGGTGTTGCCTATTATGGTAACGAGACGAGGAGAAAACACAAAACAGCCACCTTTGTTAGTACTAAACTCTGAGTCGTCCACTGGGTTTTGCCTTCTAAAACCTTTTAATTTCAAGGACTCCGAGTTTGATGAGCATTAGGACACAGACCTCCATTTGATACTAGGGCATTCACTTCTAGTAATTTTTACTAGTTGACTAGTTGCCTAGTTTACTAGTCGACTAGTTGTTTAACTACCTATTATGTAAAAGATATACTGTATATATATTTAAAAAAAAATCGTATCAACTAGTCAAGTAGTACCAACAAGGTTGACTAGTGGATTTACTAGTGGACTAGTTGCTTAATGCCCTATCTGATACCATTTACCATCTCTGGGAATCCCAAATTACACTGTAAAATCCTAACTCTGAGAGTGCAAACAATTTAACTAAATGGACCTGTAAGGGTACGCTCTCTGATCTATTAAAAAAAAGAAAGGTTATAATTTTGACTGCTGGATAAGAATATTGAACATGTAAGACATGCATTGTCTTACATTAGTTGCAGGCAGCCTTAACCCATTTTGGGCGGGAACCCCTTTTGGTGTTTTAAACATTATGTTATAATTTAGCTATTGAAAAAATCGTTAAAATGTGGCGCAAATCATTGAATATATTTCAGAGCGAACATTTTTAACTAAAATATTTGCTTTTGGGGGTCCCTGGAACTACATATTTTGAGATGGGGGTCCCTGGCCCAATAGAGATAATTCTGGGGGTCCTTGACAGTGGTTGAGCACCACTGACATAGAAACATGGGTTTTTCAGAAAATGTTTAGGATTTAGAAGCCTTTTTTTTAATCGACCTCAGTCCAAAATGGCTTAAGGGAACACAGGGCTATAGTTAGTTAGTTACTTTGTTGACACAAATATATAAAACATTGGGTCCAAACAATAATAAAAAAAAACATGAATCAAAAACTTAAAAAAGGTACAATACATTAAAATATACAGAATCCCTTTACAACAGGAGCTTTCTATTGCTCCACAAGTGACAGGCAGGCATGTAGCATACTGTATGCAAAGTTTCTCTGTTAGTGCCCACAAAGGGCGCTTTCACACCCAAAGTTCGCTTAGAAGGTCCGGATCAAGGACCAAGGACCAAATATTTGCATTTAGATTTTGGTCCGTTTGGTGTTCACACTGGACTTTGTAAAGCGTACCAAATATGTAAACAAATGACACGTGGACATGTTAAGCGAACCAAATAGTGAGGGGGAAAAGAACATGAGGGGAAATCACTGTCTACAATTTTTGGGGCAACCTTCAGTCACACAGAGAGAGAAGAGAACAGCAACATGACAGGCAGCAACAACTTGCTATTGCATTCATTCTTATTCATTATTTTATTAGCCAAATAAGAGCAACAGATGAACAGAGGAGCAGGTGTTTGAACAATAATGTGCTTGCTGCTGAATGCTGATGCATAAATTCACGGAGACGTATAGCCTACAACAAGGTATCCCCGATAAAAAGGACTTTTCTTCCATGTGTGCACCTTCACCCATGTTATTTCTGCGCATCAAATCGGCGCCGCGGCGGGCATTTCCATGTCATTTTATGGTTTGGTCAGTTGGTTATTGAGCTTCAAGTCAGAACAGCTCCGCTGCAGCTAATTGAGTTGACCTAGTTTTACGTCTTTTGCTATAGTGATGTAATCAATTAATCATTTGGGACCACCTGTGTATAGCTTATTTAACATTGGCTTTTTCTCGATACCTGCGGCCTGCGCGACATGGATGATTTTAAATATTTCTCTGTCTCTGCGTCTCTCCCATATAAATATATGGGTCTCTCCCCCAGTCCCCTCATGTGCGTGCGCGCCCACGCGCCCACACACACACACACACACACACACACACACACACACACACACACAAAAAGGAGGGGACACGAGTTGAAAGAGAAACTCGCATGAAGACTCATGCATCGCAGATTCGCATGCTGTGTCATAATTTTGCGTGGCGGCGGCCGTCGCATGCTTAAAATAAACAGATCTACAAGCTTACATCGTGTGCCATACGCACACCATACCACACCATTCCATGTCGATAACTTGTACATTTTGCGCATGTGAACCTCGTATGCTGCGCTGCGCCTCGACATATACTGTATGCGTCTACTATTAAAATCAGACTGTCAGCTGTCATATGATCCCCGTAAAAAAATACATGCTTTTATAACTATAATTATTAATGCAGCCTCACAACTGCCGACGCCCGACGGCTATTTTGCCTATCGTCCTGTATTTGGTCCTCTATAAAGTCCGAATGCATTCACACCAGTAACGAAGCGCACCGTGGTTCGTTTGGAAGCGAACCGAGTTCGGCCTTTTTTAGCGGACCATGGTTCGTTTCTTTGATCCGCACCAGAGTTCGTATGCACGTTCACACCAACCGAACCAAAGGGGTAAGCGGACCATGGTTCGTTTTAAACGAACCAAACATGTCCGGTGTGAAAGCGCCCAAAGAGTGAGCTCAAATCAATACCCTCATGTCCATATTTCACTCTGATATCTTGTGTGAGGGGACAAACCAGTATGTGCTGTTCGTTTTGTATACCAGTCTCACAATGGCAAAACCGCTGTTCAGGTGGTATGCGGCTCCATCTTCCCATTTCCACACCAGTCTATGAGCGGACAACCGAAACCGTGTAAAGGCATACAGAGTGCACCCACCTGGTCGTTTGGGTCCAGGCGAGGTGTGTGATCCCATGCCGTGGCCAGGCTGCAGCGTGGCCGAAGACCCCGGCAGGATGGAGTCATTACTGCACACCGACAGCGTGTCTGGCAGAGAGACGACGACATTTAGAGAGCAGGAAAGATGGAGGTCACTTTACAATACAAGTTCAAAGTTCCAGGTTGTCATTTACAATTACAATTGAGGCATTTAGCAGATGCTCTTAATCCAGAGCGATTTACATTAGGCAAGAACAAAAAAGCATGGCAATACATCACATACATAAAAAGTAGTATTCATGAAACATGCGTAAGCTAAGAACGTAACAGTGGAATGTCTATGTAATGAAACTATACATACTATACTACACTACCGCTATACATATATACTAAGTGCTATGACTACATCAGTGTTGGGCGCGTTACTTTAAAAAAGTAATTAGTTATAGTTACTAGTTACTTCTCCAAAAAAGTAACTGAGTTAGTAACTGAATTACTCTATTGTAAAAGTAACTAGTTACTAGGAAAAGTAACTAGGAAAAGTAACTATTTGCGTAAAAAAGTTGTAATATGTCTAAGAATTTGGATAGATTTTTCACAAGGGTGCATAGAGTAGAACAGCATAGACAGGTACTTACAAGTTACAACTTACACATAAGAACATAATAACCTTTTGCCATGAGGGAGAAATAAACTTCAACTTCAATATATGTATTGCACTTCAATATAATATTTATTGAACCTCAACAGTAAACCAGGTGTTATTGCCTACACCAGTGGCTCTCAAACTTTTTGGACCTCAAAAGTCCAACAACTTCAGACAAGACAACTGGTAGACAATACTGTCTAATTAAAGACACAAATTGGCTCAGAACTTAAGACAACTGGTCAGTGGTCAGTCACACACACACACGAGAGGCCCTCCCCTGCATATCTCTCTCTCTCTCTCTCTCTCTCTCTCTCTCTCTCTCTCTCTCTCTCTCTCTCTCTCTCTCTCTCTCTCTCTTCTCTCTCTCTCTCTCTCTCTCTCTCTCTCTCTCTCTCTCTCTCTCTCTCTCTCTCTCTCTCTCTCTCTCTCTCTCTCTCTTCTCTCTCTCTCTCTCTCTCTCTCTCTCTCCTCTCTCTCTCTCTCTCTCTCTCTCCTCTCTCTCCTCTCTCTCTCTCTCTCTCTCCTCTCTCTCTCTCTCTCTCTCTCTCTCTCTCTCTAGCACGCATGCAGTCAGGCTGTCAACATTAGCTTTAGCATTAGCATGGTCTGTGTAGCATCAAGCTTTCACAACTGACTGCTATGTTTGTTTTATTCTAACCGTGTGTGAATCCCAACACACACCGGCTCCGTCCGACGCGGCGCATTGCCGTGCGGCGCCGCCTGGAAAATAGAACTGATTCTATCGGCCCGTTACTGAAAAAAATAACGACGTTAGGTAGCGCCGTTTGTTTAAAACACCGTTATACCCAACACTGGACTACATACAATGCAATTCTAGTTCTGTCTACATTACATGCTATAAGTCTGTATAAAATGCCATCCAAGTCTACAAAAGTGCTATCTAAGGGGCATGTTTTGAAACTTTTCACCTATAATTGCACAACCAAAATAGGGATCGAATCGATTGTTTTCTAAAAGTAAGTATAGTAAGTAAAGTAAAGTAAGTAAGTATAAATATTTTCAATAATTGATTACATTTATTGATTGACAGCTCCGCTCTTCCCTTCGTAACCCAGCTACCTTTATACAGTCCTTTATCTAATACGAGAGTTCTCTGAGGTAACGGAGAACCTCTCTTAACAAAACGGATTCATTCTATTAACTGTTGCACCACCCCATATGCCATACTCGAGATATCATACACACTTTGGAATCCCACCACATCTGGTTTGATGCGTTATATTTTCTTTTGTGTGTTTGATGTTGTTGTATTGTTTATTTCCCCTTTTTGTGCAGGCTCTGTGCTTTTATTTCTTTATTGCACAGCTGCTCCCTTTGCCAACTTATAGTCTTTTGTATTGTTCTTAATTAACTTTTAATCTTCTTAATCAATCTTAATTAATCTTAATCTTCCGTGCAGGAAAGGATTCCAAATAAGCCACCTGGCTTCTTCCTTTCCTTGCATTGTATATTTGTTCTTTGATATGTATTGTATCTACAAGTCACCCAGTGATCCCGTCTATACCTTTATGGTTGAAGATGCCCTCCATCTCCATAGATGAGCGAGAGTGGGCGATGCAGAGCATGGCGCAGGGCACCAGGCCCTCGTGGGCCGGCGTAGCGGTCCGTGGTGCGGACCAGGCACCAGTCGGGCTTGTCGTGGCAGCGCTCCAGAACCTCCACCGTCTTGGCCGCGGCGCACCGTCAGCTCGTTGCTGTTGCCACGCCATGAAGTCATGGATGACCACCGTCAGCTCACAGCCGCCTGACAGCTGAGAGAGAGAGAGAGAGAGAGAGAGAGAGAGAAGGAGAGAGAGAGAGAGAGAGAGAGAGAGATGAGAGAGAGAGAGAAATTAATCAGCCTGCTGTGGGGGAATGGTAAGGACTTGACTGTTAACCCATTGCGATAGTTCTCTCAAACTTTTTAGTGCCAAGAACCCCAAATTGAAATATGTTGGTGTTAAAGAATTCAAAGTGATTCAGCATTTTTCAAAAAGGTTAAAAGAAAATAGCGTGACGCACTGAGCACTGTATCTGCTATTTTTATGAAATTGTATGTTGCTATACAGTATATGTAGCTACAATCTAAAATGACTAAAAGGCTGGATGGGGAGATAAATATATAAACATTTTGAGGGACTTGCCATCATTAGTATATATATTTGCATAATGTACTGTATAAATACTAAACATTACAATTTTCTTCTCGTGTAGTTTCAAGACAGACATCCGTTAAAAATAAAAATAAAGTAAGGTACATTAAAATTCAATAGCAAAACATTGGCTAATAAATGTAGCAGATGTGTTGTAATAATAATAATAATAATAATACATTTTATTTATAACACACTTTACATTTGAAACAATTCTCAAAGTGCTACAAGCAGAAATATTTAAAAATAAAAGAATAAAAAGAATAAAAACATTCTGTGGACACCTAAGCAGCTAAAAGGTTAAAAGAAGCACACGGGGCATGTTACCTGTAGCTAGTTTGCAGTATAGAGTATACATACGCTCTCACCCTGGTGAGGTGTGTGTTCTCACCTTGTCACTGTCCAGTGTGTTCTGTGAGGTGCGGGAGGCCAGGGAGATGGTGTCTGGCTGACTGCTGCCATCACCCTGACTGTCCAGATCCTCTCCATCCCTGCAGGAATAGGGAACACACACACAGTGTGTTAATGTTGTGAGTGAGCACAGTGTGTGTGTGTGTGTGTGTGTGTGTGTGTGTGTGTGTGTGTGTGTGTGTGTGGTGTGTGCCAGTATGCAAGTGTATGTGTTAATGTGTGTGCTTGATAGTGGCTGCCAGTGCACGTGTAATAGAATAGAAAAGCTTTATCGATCCCTGATGGTAAAATGGATACCTAAGTTGCTCTCATCAAGTAAAACAAACATACTTACATGCTATCGGGAGGAAACCTCATAACTCTATTTGAGGTTTTTGATTTTCTTTTTTGCATAAATCAGTGATATTGAACACTCTTTACGTCTAACTAACAACTAACAACTAGCACCACCTCTCCCCCTCTCATGGAAGTAATTGACAATATATAAAGTTACAACACCAACTTTGATGAGGCCATATTGCTTTGTTTTAAAAAGGTTTTCTTAATTTAATGAAAAATGAACAACACAGCAGAGATTATTATAAAAGAAATGTACTTCACCCATTCTTGAGATAAGGGACTAAACTTTTTTCAAACTAGATTTTTTTTTTTTAAGATACATTCAAATCAAATAGATGTATTTGTAGACACAGGTCTCAGCTACCAATCTTGAGAAGGAACAGGTTTTTCGCATAACATTTCTTTCTAAAATGGGACATTTATGCACTTAATACCTGATTCATGTCAACTCCGTCAGACACACTAAAATCCCTTTTAATTGAATTTGATAATTTCAACAATAATATAAAGTCCTCAGTTATCTTATAATGGCTTTCAGTAATCAAGTTAAGTAATACAATTATTTTAATATTGTTTTGTTCCAATATCACACTATAGAAATATCCAATTTCTCAAATCCGTCATTTCAACCTTTATTTTCAATATTATAACATGAAAACCATGTAAAAAAAAAAAATCATCATTACGTATCATTTCAGTTGGTGTTTCAATACATAAGCACAAAAGATTTAACATCGAATTTTCTATTTCTTTGGAAATTAACAAAAACATCACGGGACGAACGTCTGACGGAGTTGACGAACATCTAACGGAGTTGACAAGTTTAACTGATTTAGGTTCTAGACTACCTAGGATCTTGATTCTGGTGACTAATCCCACATTTTCAAGGATGAGGAATACAGTGGTACTATTTAGATTTGCCCTGTGACCATTTTTCAAAATGGCCGCCACCTGCTGTTATTTTACAATAACTCAAGTTCTACACCACCTAGGATCTTGATTCTGGTGACTAATCATACATTTTCAAGGATGTGGGATACATTGGTACTATTTAGATTTGTCCTGTGACCATGGTAGAAATATTTCAAAATGGCCGCCAACTTTCTGTTATTTCCCAATAACTCAAGTTCTACACCACCTAGGATCTTGATTCTGGTGACTAATCATACATTTTCAAGGATGAGGAATACAGTTGTACTATTTAGATTTATCCTGTGACCATGGTAGACATTTTCAAAAATGGTGGACCTGCTATTATTTTACCAATTTACCAATATTATCAGAATAATGTCAAATCTGTGAATACATTTCTTACCAAGAATGTTCTTCACCAATGTGTTTGTAAAGTTGTCTACTAACATATCCCACATTAGTTGCTATTGAAACACCCTAGGGGCATTTTTGACAGCTGCTGAAAGTTGGGTACCATCAACAACCAATATAAGGCTAAATGTTCTAAATTGCTTAAATTGTGGCATGTCAAACTAGGGGCTTTTCATGATTCTGAATCCATCCCAAGCATTAGGTTTGCACAAAAAACACTACGTTGGCTAAAAACGGCCATAGCCATCATCACAGATGTGATGAGGTCAGCACATTTGGGTGGCTATGGCCAAACTAGGGGGTCTATGGCCAAACTAGGGGTCAAACTCTTTGGGCTAAATTCGGTGAGGTGAGCAGTGAACAGTGAGCAAAAGACTGAAGACAGAAGATCTGGCTTCAGGACTATCAGGCAGGATGTGCAGACACTGAAGGCATCAGTGTCTTTCTCTGTGTCCCCAGCATGTCAACCAAAGCAATGTTACCAAAACAAAGGAGCCTTCACCTCAAGTCACCTGGGGCTGGGTGAGCAATCATATCCTGTATCTAGCCTCACAACTAAATACAGACACTTGGCCAGACTGCCGTTTGAAAGGGTCAAACCCCTCATCCTGATTGGGGAAGACCACCCCACCTAATCACACCAACAGAACAAGTGAGGTTGGGGCCTCCAGGTGGGCCAGCAGCCATCTGCACAAGACTGGGCTGGACCCTGCAGGAAAGCAATCTCCAGCCAAGACAATGTAAGTTGACTATAACAGAGCCCCAGAACACAGAGCTCATGAGAAGGATGGAGAAACACTGGCAGGAGGCCACCAAGATACAACGCCCCAGAGACCCAGAGTGTGCCACCGCTGGCAGTAAGGAGATCAACTGCTGCAGCAACGATGTCATGAAAGGCAAGTCTCCACCAAAAAAACCCTGAACCTAATCGGGGTGACAAGAGACCAAAGTTTCTCTCCCAGTTCCCTGCAGTGGCCAGTGAAGTAAAACTGTGCATCTGTACCTGAAAGGGACAAGTCAAAGGCCAGAAAGCCCACCTCCTTTTAATGTCCTGTCAGTAGCAACTCAACCTGCACCTGAAGTAATCCCTGACCCCTCCCAGAGAAAGTTCATCCTTGAAAATGTAATGATTAGTCGCCAGAATCAAGATCCTTGGTGGTCTAAAACTTGAGTTATTGATAAAATAACAGCAGGTTGGTGGTCATTTTGAAAAACAATGGCTGCCATGGTCACAGGACAAATGTAAATAGTACCACTGTATTCCTCATCTTTTAAAATGTATATGATTAGTCGCCAAAATCAAGATCCTAGGTGGTCTAAAACTTGAGTTATTGTAAAATAAGAGCAGGTGGCGGCCATTTTGAAAAACAATGGCTGCCATGGTCACAGGACAAATCTAAATAGTACCAATGTACCCCACATCCTTGAAAATGTATGATTAGTCACCAGAATCAAGATCCTAGGTGGTGTAGAACTTGAGTTATTGTAAAATAACAGCAGGTGGCGGCCATTTTGAAAGATGGCTGCCATGGTCACAGGGAAAATCTAAATTGTACCACTGCATCCTTCATCCTTGAAAATGTAGTCTTAGTCACGAGAATCAAGATCCTAGGTGGTGTAGAACTTGAGTTATTGGAAAATAACATCAGGTGGCGGACATTTTGTAAAATGGCTGCCATGGTTACCACGAGACAAATCTGTGATGGCCCTATAGCCAAAAATGTTCCTTAAGGCATGCTCTAACTGTGTGCCAAATTAGAATACTTCCCATTATTCAAAAACTATAATTTTATTGTTTTAGGAACACTTTTGTCAACTCCGTCAGATACATGTCAACTCCGTCAGACACAAAACCTGACGGAGTTGACGTCTGACGGAGTTGACAAAATTGCATTTGTTTTCATCTTAACCCTCTGTAGTACAATGTAGCCATTTAGTTTTTTTCTTCAGTTGTTAGCTAAACCTAACCCTAAACTAAAATACTAAACATTATTTTGGAATTCTTAACAAAGATCATAATAATGTCCTGACGGAGTTGACATGTAAAAGCTGTGACCACATTGATATCAACATTGTTTGTTTAAAATATCAAACAATGGTATGCTTGTCAGACCAGGTGCTCCACTGTTGCAACAAATATAAACAGGACTTGGAAAAGGAGTCTTCAGGCTAAATCGGTCGACAATATTTTCTGATTTATTTAAGACTTTTTAAAAACCTGACGGAGTTGACGGAGACGTGGGACACACATTTGATATGAGATATTTATAGGAAAATATAAATTTAAATGAACTGTGTATATTGTTTGCTATGTTGTTGACAATCTACTTTCATTTAGTATGTATATTTATGCTATTGTGACAGTATTAGACACTTTTTTGGCTGTTTGAAATTGTGACCACTTGCTGGGGACAGGCTAAATACAGGCATTTTTGGGTACAGAGCCTGCTTTTAACTAATTCAGATGGAATATGAAAATAATTATAATGAAATTAATGTCATAAGAATACACAACTGTATTACATATAACTTTGCAAGTGCTTTTATTTTTATGAATTAATTTATTTTTAACATAAATAAGGCTCTTATGTGTGGGACATGTTTTTTCCACTTTTGTCCCTCATCTCAAGAATGAGTGACTTAACAATAAAGATTATTCTATATACCTGTATTGCGTCTCAAATTGATTAATGCCCACTAGGCATTAAAATGTTTAATGGCGCCAGCAGTAATAATCGAGTAACCTGAAGCTCATTAAATAGCCCAATATCTCCCCTGGCAGGGGGGGGGGGGGGGGATTGTCTTATAGCAGTGGGTCCCAAACAGTGGGCCGGGTAGCGGACACATTGTTATGGGTCCCCTTAGTTTTTGTTTCATACATTGTTTTTTAATTATTTCAAAACATTTTCAAAAAACATTCCCAACTTCCCAGTGAAAATAGCTGATTTACAAGCTCACAACGTGGCGCTTCACGCTGTGTTGTGAGCTTATAGATCGGCTATTTTAACTAGTTTAGGTCCTGGGGCGAATATCTCATTTCTGTTTTGGGTCACGTGATACATATTTTGCGAACCATCGGTCTATAGAATGGCCAGTAGATGATTGAGACTTCACAGAGTGGAACCTCAGCTGTACTGTATATATAGACTTCACAGAGTGGAACCTCAGCTGTACTGTACAGTGTACAGTATATATACGCGTACCTGCGGCCCTTGTGGTGCTTGGCGGTGGTGGCCTTGGGAATGTGAATGGGCTCCTTCAGGGCTCCTCTCAGGTGGATGGTCCTCTCCTGGATCACCTCCCGGATGTGCTTGATCCAGTCCTGTTTGTTCTCGATGCTCGACGCCTGCCATTGGCCAACGAGTGAGTGGGACGGGGGGGTTCAAGGGGTCAAAGGTTAGATCGGCCTCTGAAAGTGACCTTGCTTTTGAACTTTTAAAATGTTTGTCAGTGTTTTTTGTCAGAAGTCTGGAGTCACTTCACCTCCGCTCCTCCTCCTACCTCGACCCGAACTCTCACCGGTGACAAGTCGATCTGTGTTAAGCATTAATTGTACTGCTTCCACCTATCCAGTCTTTAGCGTAATGATGGACTTTGTTAGAAATGATGGGTTATGTAGCTACTCATAAGTCCAAATAATGTAACCATCTTTATCCGTTGCTTCCGCGCTCTGTGAGCGAGGAGCCGGAAGCAGCGACTCCATTCACATGGTCAAACCACTCTTAAAATCCAACTTTTGTAGCAAAAAAGATAAACAAGTCCGGGCCCGAACTTCAATATAATTTTAACACCGAATTCAGGCACACTGTAGGAGGTGAGGGGACATGAAGATCATCCAGACTGCTGTGTAGGGGATAAATTAAGTACTCACCATGGCTCCATGTTTGCATCCCTGACTTAGCTTTGGTTAAAATATAGAATAGAGAATTTCACTGGATTGGTCTTTTTGAAAAGTTTACATATTATTCTTTACAAGGTGACGAAATGGTTTGACATGGCAGACGTGACAACACCAAGGGTCCCCCAATGACAGTTTGGTCAAGTCAAAAATGTGCAGTACATTGTAATGGATGAGCTATATGCGTGTGTGTATACAGTATGAACATATACTGTTAGTAATAAGACAGAATCCATTTACAATGCACACAGCACGTCATTACTTGTTATTAGTGGTTAGTTTGGTAAACCAAATGTACATGTATACTGTAGTTAGTTGTGGCTAATGATCTGATATTAAGATATGATAGGATTTGGCCATTTGGCAACATGCTTTTTCCATTGGCTGACAGCCTGACAGTAGCTGGTTTTACACAGAAAAACCCCCATGAACCAAATGTAAGGTTGGAATGGGGATTTAAATCGTGTACAGTACATTAATTCTAACGATGATGACACCACATGAATACAATAAAACTTTTCTTCAGCTTGTGGAAGACTCGTCAAACAATTACGGGGTGGATTTTGTTAGTGGTAGGTGTGGGGTTTTGGTAGCTTGGAATGACGAGTAACGAGTTCCTCCTTGTGAGTGGATTCGACGTGATCAGTCTGGCAATGCCAGGCTAGGGATTTTGGGGGGCACCGAGTGGTTAACCCATTTTGAGCGGGAACCCCTTTTGGTGGTTACATACATTATGTTATAATTCAGCTATTGAAAAATAGCAGATCTACAACTCGGTGGCGCGCTATGAACTTGTAGGTCTGCTATTTTAGAAAAATCATTAAAATGTGCCTCAAATCTTTCAGAAAATTGTCATGATTTAGAAAACATTTTTTAGAAAATTGCGACGTCAGGCCTGAATGGGTTGAAGTGGATGGATCAGCAGCAGTGTTGGTGGATGCATTTTAGCCCACAGAAAGGGATCAGAGATACAAACATATCCACAGCAAACAGCAGTCAACCTCTGTGTTAACACACAGAGCACAGCTGAAGCACACCAGGTGACAGACAGAGGGCAGTAGAGAAAGACAGCTGCGGCCGGTCGGTGATGACCAGAACAGACAGACGGACAGAAACGAGAGAGATGTAAGAGATGGACGCAGATAAGAGGGCAGCGGAGGAAAGACAGAGTGGGTGGAGGAAGCAATGGATACGGAAAGCTTAACCACAGACTGGAAGCTGTGGCTTCATGCGCTCGAAACAAGAGGCCAAGCACGAGCGTTTGAGGACAGCGAGAGAAGTGAACAGGAACAGGAATAGCTAATGGAACTAAATCAATTTGATTGATTATAAAAAATATTTAATTTTTTTAATCAATTTGAATAAATTAATCGATTTGAAGGAGCGAGTATAAAATCGGGGCCCGGTAGAATAATAGCTGAGGAAATCATAGATAGTTTGCAGCCCCTATAGAAGTGACAGCAGGAAGAGGAGAAAAAAGACGGAAACTTAGAAGGAAGCTTTAAGACGTGTTAAAAAAGAAACGTACCTTGAGCACAATCTTGTTGTCCGAGGTCGGCGTGCGTCCCACCCATAGAGCAAACTTACAGGGGTCTCCCTCGACGTGCTCCGTGACCCCCAACTCTGACGTCTGGAGGGACAGGAGGAGAGGAGGATCCACGGTTACGAGATGAGTTTATCAACAACGCCATTTATGATCATTTGATTGTATCTTAAAGCATCACACATATTGGAAAGTGAAGGAGACTTTTTCAGGACTCACAAAGAGTTTGCTCTTGTAGATGTACTTGCTCCTGCCGTTGGAGTCTTTGACCTCCTTGCTGAAGACTAGCGACATCTCAAAGAGGAAGAGGTGGCGCTCTCGGCCCTTGCGGATCAGAGTCTTGGGGTCCCAGACTTGGAAGGACTCCTGGAGAATCAGCTCGCCCTGTTTTTCAATGTTCTCGTCGAACCCTGGGGACAATGGGGAAGGGGTGGGGATGCTTTTACAAAACCAGGTACAGAAACACCCCAAGACCCCAGACAGGGGCTTTAGACGCACTTCACTTACTTATCAATGTCATATCAAAGCTCCAATATCCAAGAGGACATCGACAGTCTGTTAGGCTGCCAGACATATGGCCAGAGTTATTGCTTGATGCCAATTTTAAAGGTATATTCAGTGATTTCACTAAAAAAACCTTAGGTTTAGTTTTTGGCTAGGAGACAAAGCCTTTAATCCAATCAGGATAGAGAGCCAAAAACGAAACCTAAGGTTTTTTGACCCCCAGGGGTTAACTGGGGACAGGGAGGAACTCCTTATATGGTCAGCACACAGTAGAGAGGATTATCACAACAAAACATAAAAATAAGTGATATTTGAATTAAGTGAAATCACTGAATATACCTTTAATGCTTCAATTTAACAGGTCAGCGCTCTGTGCTAAGAAACCAAGATGTAGGCACTTTTGATGTACAGGTGGACAGACAGCCTATGAAGAATTGCATGAGGAAGTGTGTACGTAGAGTCACACACGTAGAGCCAGGTAGGTAAATGCTTTTTATGTCATGTATTCCCATGTTTTTTTGTTCTTGCTTAATGTAAGTCGCTCTGGATTAAGAGCGTCTGCTAAATGCCTAAATTGTACGTACAGTAAATCTATAACCTTGAAATGAAATGATTTGACATAAAACTATACGATTTTGACCAAAATCTGTGAAGATCACAACGCACGTGTGTGTGTGTGTGTGTGTGTGCGCGTGTGTGTGTGTGTGTGTGTGTGTGTGTGTGTGTGTGTGTGTGTGTGTGTGTGTGTGTGTGTGTGTGTGTGTGTGTGTGTGTGTGTGTGCGCGCGTGCGCGCGTGTGTGTGTGTCTCACCTTCCAGCATGGACAGATGCATGGCGTCATTGGCTCTCTTGGGAACGCTGAGCATCACCTCCAGGCCGTCCTTGATCTCTCCCTTGCCCTCCTCACAGCACGTCAATAGCTCCTGCACACACACACACACACACACACACACAACCAGAAACCATGACAACACGCACACACCCAGAAACCATGACAACACCAACCACGGGGATAACGTCCACAGAGCAGTGGTTCTCAAACGTTTTCACGTCAACGAACCCCAAATGGACACTTGTTAGCCCGTGGACCCCCACATTTGAAAAGACATGATACCAGGGGACCCCCATAAGAGAAGATGTTAACGGCTCTAGCAGTGACTGATTCTCAATTTTATTTCAAGGAGTCTCTTGCAGTTTGACCTGCATTAGCCTACGGACCCCCATTCTATCCCTGGGACCCCTATTTATATTGTAAAATCAATGTTAATTTAACTCAGTCTGAGAGTGTACAAATGGAACCAAATGGACCCATTACGGTCCATTTGGTTCCCTTTGTACACTCTCTGACTTACAGTCCCATAAGGGTCTATTTGGTGCCTAGCTATCATTTAACCCCCTCAAGGACCCCTGGGAGAACAGACTGTGTGTGTGTGTGTGTGTGTGTGTGTGTGTGTGTGTGTGTGTGTGTGTGTGTGCATGACCTTGTACAAGTCGTTTACCTTGAGCAGAAGCTGATACTTGGTGATTCTCTGCACAGGCTTGATCAGATACGAGGAAATGGAGTTGGCCAGTCGGTGCCTCTGTTGGATTTCCTGTTAACATGGATGAAGACGGTGCCGTGAGCATAGACATGATATATTTAGATGTTGCATCATGGGGCCATCGGGCCGCACTTCAGTGTCGCCACTATATTGGCAGAGCCCAACTTGTCATAGGTCCACTCACTGCAATATATATCTCAGAGTTGTACGTACAAGTAAGTACCTGACATGAAAATATTTACTCACGTCAAAGTAGGGTCCAGCATGCTCTAGGATGAGCTGGGTGGAGTCTGGTTTGTTCTTACAGTAGTTCACATACATCTGGAACTTGTCAGCCTACAGAGGGGAGAGACTTATTGATCGTCTCACTGTGACCAAAAAAAAGGCCTCCGTTATCTCAGAATTCCGTAAATTATTATTTTCCTAAGACAGAAAACTAAGAACAAACAGTTGGAGTGGGGGGGAGGAATAAAACAAAATTGGACCTCCCTTTGAAAAGCACTCTTTTTGTGAACAACACTTACCCACGTCACAAAGCAATGCCCCACGTCCTCTGGTAACTGCTCATATTTCTCCAGCTCTTTCAGAAAGATGCTGTTGATTAGAACAAAACAACAGAGGAACGGATGATCAAAAGGTCAGCACTTTCAGAAATAAACCGTTCTTTGGAATTATTTGAATTCGCTAGAAAAGACGAATCAGGACGACATTTACAATAAATAAGAAAATAAATATAAAAATGACAGATCAAGCTAACACGGCTTGAAAATCTGCTATTTTAGGCACGCGTCAGTTAGGCGTCGGGGCTTACTTATGGTGGAACTCGAAGAGATCTTGCATGTTTCCAAAGATGATGTGCTCTTTGTTGATGATCCCTGGAGGAATCTCCTCCACTCCACTGGTCATCTCCCATAGGTACGTCTATAGAGAAAGATTGTATTATTAAAACCCCAATCGCCCAGGACGAAGTTCACCGTCCTTTCTATTAGTAACACCCAGCGCCCAGGACGAGGTTTTATCCAAAAGACGAAGTTTATTGATATGAAAACCGATCGCATCACTCTACAGCAGGAGCGCCTGTTGAGGTATGATATACTGTATTTGCGTCAAAGAAAGCCATGTTAAATTTACCTTTACTCACTAGTATGCCTTTTTTAATGTATGTGTCCAACTGTCTATATATTATCATTATCGGTTATTAGTATCGGTATCGGTCTTGAGAAGCATGAAGTTGTCGGTTAAAAAAAGAAACAATATTGTGCATCCCTAGACTTTACCATGTGGCTGCACTTACGTCCATGCACTCCCGCAGGTCACGCACGTAGGTTTTCTCTGTCTGAATCAGCTCCGCCATGATGAACCTAGAGAGAGAGACACACACACACACACACACTTAACCACTGTCAACCTGGCGCCCCGATTTATCCATGCCAAATTACAATAAGCAAGTTAATCACATAAGGTACATCAAATGCAGAGAGACAGTGTCTCTGCCTCAAGAGACTAGGATCCCGGATAAACCAAGAACCTAGCATCGGACTAAACAATACACGGCTCAAAATAGTGACCTATATATTGAAACTATAGCCAGGATACCAGGTAATCAATGAACCCGACTATCTGTTTAACCCATTTAGACCTGAGGACGATTCTACAAAATGTCTTCTAAATCACGACAGTTTTCTGAAAAACCCATGTTTCTATGTCCGTCGTTCTCAAACATTTTCACGTCAAGGACCCCCAAAAACAATATATGTAATTGGCCGCCGACCCTCATCTGGAAATATGTTGTTCCAGGGAGCGCCCGGAAGCAAAGATTTGAGTTAAAAACGTTTTGAGTTAAAAATAGCAGACCTACAAGCTGAGCTTGTAGATCTGCTATTTTTCCAAAAGCTATGGATCTAAATTACATCGTGCCATTATGCCATTAAAAAAATAGTCGATCGCCTATTTCCGTCACGCGTAACTACACGTGGCGGCCATGACGCATAGGACAGATTGTCATAGCCATCTCGTCTCATACGACATGATATGATTCATGTCCGTGCCAGTAGCTCCCTTACAGCCTGTCTGCTCCCTCCATTTACACCCATGAATAATGGAAGACTTTGGGGGCCATAAAACATGGTCATAAACCAGACATGAATTATGAAGAAACCGTTGTGCATGATTTGTGTTTCACATATAATATTAAGAGACGGTCTCCTCTGCCCACAGCGCGTCCATCATGCGCTGTTAGTTCAGTTGATCTCGTCTTATATGCCGACACAAGCACCTCCAAAACGGAGGTCCAGTGCCGTCGCTACCTATATGCGCGATACGCACTGCGAGTAGGGCGACACGCCGAGGTGGGCAACAAAATGTGCCAAAAAGTGCCAAGCCGACCCTCAAAATAGAAATAATCTCTGCGGCTCTGCCGCGTAATAACAAGCGGCTGTTTGTGCGTCCTCGCAAACAGAGGAAATAGCCGATCTGCATGAGGAATAGCAGCCCTCTCGTCGGGAGGGGGGGCAGTACAAATATCCTACGAGTAGGATGTGACACCTATTGCACCTTTAATCTGTTCACCCGAACATTTATTTAGTTACTGCTCTTAACTAATAAAACTCCTCTTATCCAATGAAAATGCACACGGCGCATCCATCACACCAGTTAACACCCTGAGTGGCAAGGACGGAGTTCTTCGTTCAATCAAAACCGATCGCATCGCCCCACATCGAAAATGTCCCCCCCCATTTTAGCCGACGAGACCGATAATCTTAAAACGTGAATAACTCTTGATCTAAATCATTCCGTCCAATTCCAAGAAAAGATTATTTGTTAAGACGCCCCAATGCGGTCCCATCGCTAGTCACGTTAGAATGAATCATACCTCCCGTTGTTGTCGATCGCATCGAGAGGCTACATCAAGCTACTTCAGCTACATCCGGGATAACATCCGGTCCGTCGCTAAATGTGCACCGCTGCTATAAATCGCTGGGCGCTATGATTTAATGGATTAAATCACCCCGGGGCGTTCGGGGTGTTAAGTGGTCAGGTGGGCGAACTGCAAAGACCCCACTTGGAAGAGATTTTCAAGTGGGGCCCTTCCTTATCCAGACAAGGCTGAAGAAACATTTAGCCGTGAGGAAGTATACTGTATAATGTACTGTACGCACTCCTTCCTGCGGGCCGACTTGCGCTTCTCCTCGTTGAGTTCGTGGGCGGCGTCCCGTAGCTTGACCTCTGACCCGGGGGCAGTGGCCGGAATGATGTCCAACTGGAGGTCCTTACTCTGAGAGAGACGCAGACACGAGAGAATGTATTCTGCATCCAGAGCACACACACACACACACACACACACACACACACACACTCTCTCTCTCTCTCTCTCTCTCTAGTACACTCACAGCCTTGTTGGAGTCCGAGCAGATGCCCAGGGCCTTCTCCAGACTGGAGCGGTACTTGTCCATGCGCAGGGAGAAGTCTCGGTAGCGCTTGTCCACCGCCGTCACCCACTTCTTGATCTCCACGGCGTGACTGTGGCCCTTGTCGCAGAAGCCATCCGCCAGCTGGATCAGCAGCTTCACGCGCTCTTTGGTTTGCTGAGAGAGAGAGAGAGGGAGGGAAAAGGGTTTGTTCAGAAAGGAGAGAGTAATGCTAATACATTAGTGTGTGTGTGTGTGTGTGTGTGTGTGTGTGTGTGTGTGTGTGTGTGTGTGTGTGTGTTCAAGGTTCAAGGTCTTTATTAATGTCCCAGAAGGGCAATTAGGTTTACAGCAAGAGTAGTGGTTTAAAACATACAAACAATACAGGACAACAACAGACATGAGACACCATAGCATAAACAGAGGTCTGGGCGCATCTAGTGCAGGTATAGAATCAAAGATAAAAAAAGAGAAAGGCTACATTCAGAAAAAGTGCTAGGATATAAAGTGCCGGCATGAAGTGCTAGTTTCAACATTATCATCACCACGTGTGTGCGTGCGTGCGTGTGTGTATGCGTGGGGGGGGTGTGTGTTTGGGACCGACCTTGGCTGTGATGTGGAAGTCTTCGTGCTCTTTGAGCAGCTCCTGTGTGTGATGGATGCTGGAGCCAGTGGAGGTGTGTGTGGACAGGTAGAACTCCCCTGTGTCATGGATCCACTCCAGGGCCTGAGCACACGAACGCACGCACAGACACACACACACACACACACACACACACAAAGACGTTTGCATTAACAGGACAAAGACAACAGGAGTGCGTGGTAGTAGGTACTGTATGAGCAAAATAATAACTAAGCAATTGTGTACGTATATGTATGTGAATTGCATTTTATGTAGTCATAGCACTTTATAGTATACAGTATATGTTTAGTATAGTATGTATAGTTTATATGCATAGTTTCATTATATAGATATTATCCCACTGTGTTACGTGTGTTAGCGTACGCATGTTTCATGATAACTACTTTGTATGTATGTGATGTATTGCCATGTTTTTTGTTCTTGCTTATTGTAAGTCGCTCTGGATTAAGAGCGTCTCCTAAATTGTAAATTGTAAATTGAGAGTGAGTGTGTATCATCTTATGTATAGCCCTTCTTGTGACGTCGTCCCGCAACAAAAATAGCCGACATACGAGCTCACAATGTGGCCTGTCGCGAAGCATGTAGAGTGTAAAACAGACGTGGGTTATGAAGTGTACAGGAGTGTGTCTGTACACGTAGTGTACAGCATATGTGCGTGTCTGTACCTGTTTGGCGCTGCGTTCAAACACCACATACTGCTGACACTGGTCCAGCCGTCGTTTCCTCATGGTCCAGAAGTGGAGAACACGGTTCTCTCTCTGCAGGAGCTCATTCAGAATGTCTAAAACACAAAGGGAAACAAATGGAAATAAAAACTAAGGACACACACACGTGCACACAATGTGGACAAAATGGAAGGAAAGACATGCACAAATCCACACCCAAAATTGGGCAGGTGTTAAAGCGAAAAATAAATCTAGAATGATACTCACTCTTGACCTGCTGTTCAGGAGCTTTGACGTGGCTCAGCATGCCCGGCATGTTGACACTGTTCCTGTGCATGTACTTGAGGAAGACATCTGCATTTCGTCTGGCTAGAGTACAGGCCTGCCAAACAACGGGTTTAGAATGCAAATGATTTTGAGGTCAGGGTTGGCGATATATATATATTAATCTCAAGCTAAAATGGCATCAAAAGTGATCAAGAAAGTCAAGGTTTTTGTCAACAAAAGTACTCTCAAACCTCTTGCCGGAGCCCTCATTCAATACCATTTTATAATGCTTGCACCTCTTCGGTCTCCAACATCTCAATGTCACTAAAAACCTTTTTTCACAGATACACTACACTACATAAAAACTAAATAAAAACTAAGACATGATGACTAAAACTATGACTAAATATACAGTCCATGTTGTCAACAGATAAAAACTAGACTAAAATGTTAGGGAATAGGGAGGGACTAGTGGACAAGAGATCCAGTATAAGTAAAAGACACAAGTCATTTTACACTTGGTTGCATGCTGGAAATAGCCGATCTACAAGCTCACAACGCGTTGCGACGCGTTGTGAGCTTGTGTTGTTGACTAAATGAAAACTATTCAAGAGACTACGACTAAAACTAAAATAGAAAGTTGCTGCCAAAAACAACACTGCACCACACCAGAGGGAGAGACCATAATCTGGTACCACCCATATTTAGAACAGCCATGGAAAAAGTCTTATTCTGCTACTGCTCTGCCACCAAAATATGGAAAGCCCCGACACCATCCATTAAAGCATGTGTAACACTGCTTTCTTTCTAAATGTGCCTGGGGAAAAACAGATAATAATTCATCGGAAGACCACAAGGGGAGGTAAATGTAGCATTAGTATATTTGTTCATGTATTATTGTGTAAATTCTACGCTATGCTAATGAATTGAACACATACTGTATAGGACCACAACGGAAACAAGTCCCCCAGGACCTTTTATGTTCTCCTTTTAGCCTTATTTCTGACAAATAAAGTATTCAATTAATCAACTGAGGGAAAAAAGTGCATGTCAACTCACTGTGCGTGCATGTTTTTGCAAGCGCAGCATGTTCGTACCTTGAGGAAGGCCTCCTTCTGCTCCAGGTGTTTGCTGATCATGGGGGTGACGTGGTCCGTCTCACAGTTTGGTCCCAGTTTGTCCGCTCCGCCGCACCAGTCCTCCTCCCTCTTATACTCCTGTTCCAGGCTCTCCAGCACGCTGCAGACCTTCAGACACACAGAGCAGACTACGTCACCCACAATGCAACTCAACTCATTCATTCTAAGCTCCCCAGCCATCATTGACCCTTTGCCAAGTCCCTCCCCACTTCGCGCCGTTGCTTGGTTGTACAAAAGTCCTCTCTCTCTCTCTCTCTCTCTCTCTCTCTCTCTGTGTTTGTCTTTTGCCGTCCCTCTCTAGAGCAACATTAGTGACTTCCTCGGAGGGATCCCGAGACGTTCCAAGGCCAGTGAGTCGATGTATTTCCTCCAACTGCGCCTTGGTCTGCCCCGGGGGACGTGCCTCGAGGACCTCCCTAGGGAGACGCCCGAGAGGCATCCTAACCAGATGCCCGAACCACCTAAACTGCCTCCGTTCCAGGCGAAGAAGCAGCGAGTCTCTCTCTCGCGTGACTGAACTTATCACCTTGTATTCGCGACCTTATTCTTTCGGTCATGACTCACACTTCATGACCATAGGTGAGATAGAGATAATATGCCACAGCCATATTGTTGTAGTCCTGTTGCCACTACAACCATAATAGTTTTCTCACATAACAGTTTGACTGCCGCGAATTGTTTAATCCAGGGTACGATGCGTGCTTTTTAAGACATTCCCACTTTTTGTTTTATGTGTTTAATCCGCCGTATTGTAATAAAAACTCTGTAAGAAACTCTGTCTTTGCTGCGGAGCTAGAGACGAGATGGTTTCGTTTTGATGACGAAACCGGAAATCAACACATGCTGTGGGCTGCTAGGGCTTCTGGGAAATTGAGGCCAATGCAAATGAACGGACTACAACTCCTAATGGAGGAGGGTCTTGTGCTGCGGTCTTCCGGCGCACCAATATGGCAGGTGGTGTGATCGGTTCATAACAAACTGAGGAACCTTTTTTCGACGGATTTTCACGGATCAAAAGCCCGAATAATTCAGCGTATGCTCTAAAGGTAATACAACAATCTTGGCAGCTTAGGATATTTGATTAAAATGCGGGTTACGCGTTTTCTGGAGTCAAACTGTTAATTTAGTGGAAACAAAAGCAGTTAAGCGAGTACCTAAAACTACTGTACTGCCTACCTGTTCAGAGGTCTTGTAGAAGGCCACGGAGGCGTTGACCAGCTTGAGGCGGTCCTCCATCTTCAACATGAGCTGCTGCCAGTGCGAGGCCACGCTCTCGGCGCAGTCCCTGATCAGGTCCATGTCGTAGTGGTTGGCCTGCAGCAGGGCCTCGGCTTTCTGCTGCACCTGCAGAGCGCTCTGGTGGGTTTTCTATATGAGGGGTGGGCCGGTGGAGGACAGGGGAAGGAGAGAGGAGAGGGATTCACCCATTTAGACCTGAGGACGATTCTACAAAAAAATCCAAGATCTTCTAAATCCTTACAGTTTTCTGAAAAAACCCATGTTTCTTTCTCAAACATTTTCATGTCAAGGACCCCCAAGAATATATGTAATTGGCCGCCGAACCACATCTGAAAATATGTTGTTCCAGGGACCCCCCCAGAAGCAAAGATTTGAGTTAAAAACTTTGGCTCTGAAAGGATATATATTCAAAGATTTGTGCCGCATTTTCACGGTAAAAAAAAGATAGCAGACCTACAAGCTCGTAGCGCATTCAATAGCTAAATTATAAACAATGCTTAAAACACCAAAAGAGGTCCTCGCCCAAAATGGGTTAAATGGATGCCATCGAGTGAAAACCACATAAAACTCCCTCTTTTCCTATTTGAATCACTCAAAACACAACATCTAGATGTCATAACACAAATCTTGTATGTTCAAAACCCTTACTTTAAAAGGAAATGGAAAACAGAATCTGTGTCATACAGTGGATGTAATGTAGTATACAATTACGAGGCGGCGTTTTAAATATGGAGATACAAGGTACTCATTGAGAAGCCATTATACAAACTAGTACACAGACAACAAAAACACAAGTCTCACCTCGATGGCGTGCTGGAACTGTTCGTGCTCTCTCTGGAGCTGCTCAGCCTCCTGAAGCGAGCTGGCCGTGATCAGACCGGCGTTCAGCATCGACTCGCCGTTGCGAATCCAACCCAGCACCTTGTTGTAGACACGCAGACGGATACCAATATTAAAGTCAAAACTAACTTTTTACCATTTTGTGGAATCACGTAGACAATCCATATCGCACACGGTAGCAATGTGAGATATGGGATGTTAAATTATATTCACAAGAATAAGTAAAGTGAATACAGTACACCAGCGTTGTTTACAGTACAACTGTAATGTATATTAAAAACATGCACTCAATTCATTCTTGTCCACTGCTGTCTGCAGTTCTTACTTTCAGCCTGAAGGTGGTGCAGACGATCAGTACTACAGTAAGAATGCGGTGTGTGTGTGTGTGTGTGTGTGTGTGTGTTCACGCATGTGCATGCACTTCTTCATCCTCGTCCTAAAGGTGGCACTAGGGCTTTCACTTCTAGTCATTTTTACTAGTTGACTAGTCATGTTGTTGTAGTTGTTGTTGTTGGAAATAAATATTTGTACACCTCAGCCTGCAGGTGTCTGAGCTGGACACACTGCTCCAGGTGCCTGTCTATATCTAAGGCTCTGTGTCCTCCTACCTGTTTGACCTCAGCCTGCAGGTGTCTGAGCTGGACACACTGCTCCAGGTGCCTGTCTATATCTAAGGCTCTGTGTCCTCCTACCTGTTTGACCTCAGCCTGCAGGTGTCGGAGCTGGACACACTGCTCCAGGTGCCTGTCTATATCTAAGGCTCTGTGTCCTCCTACCTGTTTGACCTCAGCCTGCAGGTGTCGGAGCTGGACACACTGCTCCAGGTGCCTGCGGTGCTGCTCTGCAGCCAGGTCCAGCTCCTGCTGCTTCTCATGGAGGAACTCCAGCAGGTCCTGGACCCGCGTGGCCATGTCCACGTCTCTGTCACACAGCAGCTCCACGCCTGGACGGGGAGGAGGAGGAAGAGGGGAAATGTTAAACGGTGCATTTATATAGCGCCTTTATACAAAGGCGCTTTGCATAGATTGTGCATTCCATTCACCCATTTACACGCACATTCATACACCGATGGCGGCGGAAACCATGCAAGGCACCAACCTGCACATCGGGAGCAATTCGGGATTCAGAGTCTTGCTCAAGGACACTTTTACACTAACTCTGGGGGAGCCCGGGTTCGAACTGGAAACCTTGCGGTTACCATCCAGCCACTCAACCTTTGAGCCAGCGGCGGAGGGAAAGGTACGTGACGCAATCCATATCGTCAGATTTAAAAAAAAAATCACACCCGTGTGAACTGAGTGGTGCAACTCCCCTTAAAACTGAGCAGCATAATATATATTTTATACAGCTAACCAGGCGACACCAATCCTGGCGGAGCCCAGGAGGTTTTTGAGCGGTGCCAACCGCTCCTATGAGTGATTATCTGTATGTATGTCCCTACAGTATGTCTGTCTATATGTATGTCCCTACAGTATGTCTGTCTGAGCACGAAACCGCATGCAATACCGGCGCTGGGTGACCTAAAGTCAAGTGGCACTGTTGAGCAGCGTCACACACATAGACACACACACGCACACACACACACACACAGCTCAGTTCAAAGTGTTCACAGTGCGATAATATACTTGTGTCTCTCCGTCCAGCTCTACTCACCGGAGGCCTGCACCTCGTTGACGTACTGCAGCAGCTCTACTCACCGGAGGCCTGCACCTCGTTGACGTACTGCAGCAGCTCTACTCACCGGAGGCCTGCACCTCGTTGACGTACTGCAGCAGCTCTACTCACCGGAGGCCTGCACCTCGTTGACGTACTGCAGCAGCTCTACTCACCGGAGGCCTGCACCTCGTTGACGTACTGCAGCAGCTCCTGTCCCTGGTGGATGACGTCGAAGGTGAGGTTGTTGACGGTGAGGGCCTTGTCGGCGTGGTGCTGCAGCCTCTGCTCCGCCAGCGTCAGGTCCTCCGTGTCGAACTCGCTCATCTGACCCGTCAGCTCCTCGTTCCACGACTCCAGGTCCGAGATGATCTGAGAGAGAGGTCGAGCGACGCAGCGCAGCGTTAGAGAAACAACGTTCCTCCACGATGTTTCTCCACAATGTGGGGTTGTGTTGAACACTGAACTTACTGTACAGTAGAACTGTTTATGTTTCAAACCCATTTAGACCTGAGGCCGATTAAAAAAATAATAAAATATGTTTACTTCTAAATCCTAAAAGTTTTCTGGAAAAAGCTATGTTTCTATGTCAGTGGTTCTCAACCTTTTTCATGTCAAGGACCCCCAGAATTATCTATATTTGGCTGCGGACCCCCCCCCCCCCCCATCTGAAAATATGTTGTTCCAGCGGGGGCATTTGTGGAAAAAGTCATGCCGGTTATCAACATAAGATCTTTAAGATGCACAATAGCCACTCTTGGGGATGTAGCACAAAGTTCAAAGTGATAGAATAATAATGATGAATTTATGGTCAAAGAGCTGTCATTACACACACACACACACGAGTTCCCAGAGAGGCGGGGGAACACTCACATCAATGGCGTCCCTCTCGAAGATGCGGAGCTGAAGGAAGAGCTCCAGCTTGATCTTCCTCTCCTGGAAGAGCTCCTCCATCTGGGCCTGAGCCTCGTCCAGCTGCTGCAGCACGCTCTCGATGTGGTTGATGGAGCTGTTGTGAGGAGTCTTGTTGCTGGAGATGGCCGAGTCCCTGACAGACACACAGACACACACACACACACACACACACACACACACACACACACACAAACACTAATAAGAACTAGTGATGGGAGATTCATCAGCATCGGCCGATTTGAGTTGTTTTTTAGATTAATCGGCATCGGTTCGATTAATCGGACCGATTAATTAAATTGGTCCGATTAATCGGTCTGTCTTTACAGATAAACAAGCCCAAAGTAACAGCTTGAACAGATCTACAAGCTCACAATATTAAATATAAAATGTATTTTAAGTTAAATCTGACTTGCCTATAAGCCTGCAGTGCAGACACCCTGTTACATACATGTATATTTCAGAATGGACAAAATCATACACCTTACTGCCTGCACCAATCACTCCCACTTTTCACACAGGCATTGACCATATGCATGCGGAGGGCGTAACTAAGCCCTTTTTTCGATTTGACACATTAATGATTATTAATTAACTAGAATTTCGCGGCCGCTTTGCGGCCGCTCATCCCAGAGTTACTTTGCCGCGCACTATGGGAAGAAGGAAATTGCGGGAGTTGACTCCACATGTAGTAACGGATGGGATATTAGTTATTATTATTTGTCCTTATTAGTGTAGTGTAGTCAACACGTTATGGCTCATACACACTGCCCGGTATTTGCTCCGATTATGCTGTCGGGGAGCATTTTTGGCGCTGACCGACAAAACGGCTGATCTGACGTTAAGCGGTGCCCAAAAGGTAGATCAGGATCTACCAGTATAGATCACAAAGGCTTTGCAGGTAGACCACATGACATGGCCCTAAAAATATATATAATTTTAATATAAAAAACGATTTTTGCATCTGCCGCTTGAGATGACCTGAGATGACTTGATTGATTGACATCAAAAAGGGCCTGTCAGCTCAAACACACAATGCAATACTTGTTGTTGCGTACAATCATCAGTAGCAAAGTCAAATACCAAAAATAAAAACCAATGGGATGCTAGTTTTGTTTGGTGGGTATATGAGCTGGTGGTTTTGAAAGTAGCTCTGAAGTAAAAAAAAGTGTGGGCAGCCCTGGTATAGATGATTATATATATATATTCATTCCGTGGGTAAATCCCTGTAGGCTAAACACATATTGGTAGCCTATTACCTATATTAGCCCAATATTGGCGTTACGCATTTCACTTGAATAATGTTGTGTGCGCACGTGCGCGTGCGGAGAAAGACAGTTATTTAATGAAACTCAAGATTATAACGTCCTGTCTCGCTGCCTCCGTGTATAGGCTGCATGGCTATTCCTGTGTGTGTGTGTGTGTGTGTGTGTGTGTGTGTGTGTGTGTGTGTGTGTGTGTGTGTGTGTGTGTGTGTGTGTGTGTGTGTGTGTGTGTGTGTGTGTGTGTGCGTGCGTGCGTGTGTGTGTGTGCGTGTGCGCAATGATAATTGATATGGCAATTAGACACGTTATTATGAAGCACAACTTATGTAAGACAGAGAGAGCGAGAGAGCGAGAGATAGAGAGAGAGACACAGAGAGAAGCGGATGGAGAGAAGAGTCTTTAAAAATAGTTAGTGAAGTGAGGGTCAAAAGGGTCAACTATGTGCACCTCTGCAGCACCCTCTCTCTCTCCCTCCCACACTCGTTCACTCCATCCATCCATCGTCTTTCTCTCTCGCTGCTTAAACCTTACAATCCTTCCTCCTACTCATGCCACCGGCCCACTCTCTCTGTGCAAGCTTCTCTCTCTCTCTCTCTCTCTCTCCCTCTCCCTCTCCCTCTCTCTCCCTCTCATTTTGAGCAGCCAAATTATCCCTCCCCCCTTTTTCCTTGCATTTCAGTCATTATGCCAATTCCAAAATCCCCCCCATACACTTGTTGTAGGTGTAGATTGTATTCCTCCTACTGATTCACCTGCCAGTGAGGAGCTCCACTGGAAGCATGCAGTGTGAACGAGTGAAACACCTTTGCGTTCTTTCTAGGTCTTAATGGGGTTAAGGACGGTGTTGAGAGAGCCACCACGGCCCGGCCCGGCCCGGCCCAGTGTGTACCTGAGCTGCTGGATGAGGTCCTCGCCCTCCTTGATGACGTTGACGGTCACCTGCAGCGTGGTCTGCTGCTGCTGGCCGAAGCGCTTGATCAGCTCCTGGACGGCCTCCACCGACTCGGCGTACACGTCGTCCAGAAGCTCCTTCTGCAGCTCCTCCAGCCACGTCCACAGCTGTGGGGAGGAGGAGGAGGGGGGGTCGAAGAAGAGGGAGAGAAACACAGAAACATGGGTTTTTCAGAAAACTGTCAGGATTTAGAAGACGTTTGTAGAATCGACCTCAGGTCTAAATGGGTTAAAATTTGAAATGTTCTCCATAACTGCTGAAAGGCGGTTGTCCAGTTACTAGTTGACATCACTAGTGGAGGACACACACACACACACACGCACGCACGCACGCACGCACGCACGCACGCACGCACACACGCGTGCGAAAGATAAAACCTAATGAAAAATACAAACTTACAAGCCTGTTCCAATTTACCAATGGATTGTACACTGTTGACTTCCTGCAAACGTATTCCACCGTGTTCCAAGCTTGTCTTCAACAATAATCGATGAATGTTCCTAAAACCCGGGTCAAGTTCGTACGTACGGTACGGTACACTCTACCACACGCTACCCTTGATGCCTGCAGCTTGTCCGGCCTACCGTACGGTACGTACCTCTTTGACGTGCGTGTGGAAGGCGACGGACATGTCGAGGAGAACCTTGCGCTGCTCCACGCGGCGCACAAAGTCCTGGATGCGGTCCTCCAGCTGGTGGGCGGCCTGGTAGATCTCCTCCGGGTCGCACTCCCCCGTCTGGGCCAGCTGCTCCGCCGCCTCCAGCAACTTGTCTGCATTAGTGTACGTGTTCTACAGAGAGAGAGAGAGAGAGGTGGTTAATCACTTCAATCCTATATATGCTTCGTTGAGGGGTCTATTTCCATGTCCCCTCTTGCAGCTTGTTGGTCTGCAAATGTGGTGGCACCAGAAGTGGGATGCCAGGGTGGTTCGTGTGGTTACTTAACCCGTTTAGGCCTGACGTCAACATTTTAACATATTTTGTGCCCAAGACGTCTGTGGAGGTCTTTGGTATTACCCCGTGTGCTGTGCCCAAGACGTCTGTGGACGTCTTTGGTATTACCCCGTGTGCTGTGCCCAAGACGTCTGTGGACGTCTTTGGTATTACCCCGTGTGCTGTGCCCAAGACGTCTGTGGACGTCTTTGGTATTACCCCGTGTGCTGTGCCCAAGACGTCTGTGGAGGTCTTTTTTTTTTGGGGGGGGGGGGGGGGGGGGTTATTTAAAAAAACATGTAAAAAAATGTTTTATTTTTATTTTTTTATACGTGGTGCCAAAGTTTGTGTTATTGCCATTGGAAATGCATTGGGCGTTTAAGTTAAATAACTCAGAAACTATAAAACATTTCAAAGTAAAAAGTTCCAGCATGTGTCTCCACAGTCCGCTGAATTATAAAAAGTGTGAATGGAGTTTCTAGGTGAAAGTGATTTTTTGAAAGTTTTGCGTGGGCACACAAAGTGTGTCTTCTAAGTCATGACAGTTTTCTGAAATACCTACATGTATGTTTCTATATCAGTGGTGCTCAATATTTCATCTCAAGGACATATGTAATTGGCCACCGAACCCCATCTGAAAATATGTTATTCCAGGAACCCCATAGAAGTTAAAAACGTTCGCTCTGAAAGAATATACATTCAAAGATTTGCCCCACATTTTCAAGATTTTTCTAAAAATAACATCTACAGTACAAGCTTGTAGATCTGCTATTTTTCAATAGCTGAAGTATAACATGATGCTATAAACACCAAAAGGTTCCCGCCCAGAATGGGTTAAAAACAGGTCAAAGTATATAATCCACATTTACAGAAAGGAGAACAGAAAGTGCGGACCGAGAGTGGAAACAGGATATGATGTCACCCAACATAACATAACACTGAGATTTATTTGTCAAGCTCATAAAAACAAGACAAGGTACTGTATAATTCAAGTAAAACTTAGTTAGGAGCAATAAGTCTTAACTAAGTGTGTGTATGAGTGTAGAGTTTTGAACAAGCTTATATATTGTGGTAGCCTGGGGTTCCAGCCTGAATCACTGTACAGTGAATCTGAATTGTCACTGCACTACTCAGTCTGGCCAGCAGGAGGCAGCAGACTCGCATTTCATAACGTCAACTGTAGCCACATTGTTGCCGATAGGTCATCAGCCAGCGCCACTCTGTCCAAAAAATGTGAAAAAAATAGCGCCAGAAATTCTTAGCATGAGAAAAACAAGGTACCTGGGCAACTTCCTCAAAGTCTTCATGGCGTTTCTGGAGAGCTCTTGCTCGATGTAGGGACTTGCCCACCCCGGTGTGTTTACTGAGGAAGGCCTCGCCGTGGTTTTCAATCCAGTCCAGCACCTGTTTGTACACACACAAAATATACATTTATCCCACAGTGAAACAAACAGGGGTTCAGGACAATAAGGCACCACAAGGGGTAGCTCTAAGGTTCAGTGATGAGGTAGTAAATATAAATGTTCGCTCTGAAAGAATATATATTCAAAGATTTGCGCCACATGTCATTATTTTTCAAAAATAGCAGACCTACAAGCTGTATCTACCTACTGTAGATACAGTATCTATAGTATATAAAATAAATTATAGCAGTTTATCTTCATTGACTTTTTCTGAAATCCTCATTATTATTAAAAACTGTATATTATGTAACTCGACACCACAGAAACGGACTAGTGAGAGGGTGTCGAACTCGGGAAAAATAACTTGTGAAATGGGACACTTCTACATGTGGTACTTTCAGTAGCTTTTGATGCTAATACTTTCACACTTTTACTCAAGTAAATTTAGAATTCTGGACTTTTACTGTACATGTAACAGACTATTCCTACATTGCCGATACTGTTACGCAAAAGTCCTTTTTTCCACCACGGGCCGTTTGGTTGCATTCCGTGAAAGTCCACAACACAGATTTTCACTCAAAACTGCTGGTGTGCACGGTGTGAAGTTGAAGTTTGTCCTTGCTTACTGTAAGTCGCTCTCGATCAAGAGCGTCTGCTAAACATAGCCTTAAAAACTATAAACGGTGTTTTGCGCTGCGTGCAACGCACCTGTTGCACATCCTGCTGGAAGACGCAGAGCTGCAGGCGCTGGTGCAGGCGGACCTTGCGGTGCTGCCAGATGTTCTCCAGCTGCCGCTGGTGGTGCAGCACCTCGTGGATGATGTCCAGGACGTGGTGCACGGCCTTGGAGTAGTTGGCCGAGGCCGTCAGCGAGTCTGCGGCGCCGCCCGGCGTCAGCGGCCGCTGCAGCTTGTCCAGCAGGGCCTTGCCGTCCTGGCTCACCTGTGGCGGAGAGAGGAGAGAAAAGAAAAGCAGGCGACGGTGTTAACTTTACATCACTTTCAACCTGGGGCTACTTGTCCTTTTAGGGGCATCGTGATTATAGGCCAAAACGTTTCAAATCTTTAACACATTAACTCATTAACACAATCAGCGCTGGGATTTATTTCAAAATAGAAGCTCGGGGTGCCGGGAAGATATGGCCGCTTTTACTCTGTAAAGCCCCCCCCCCCCCCCCCCCCCCCCCCCCCCCTTCGGTTCCGGACAAAAACCGTGAGACATATTTTTGCTTGCTTACCTGGCTAAGATTACAATATAAGTCGCTGATGATCGCTCTTTTCATATTTTGAACGAGAGGCATGTTGAAGTCATAAATGAAGAGCTTAGTATATCCATCTGGTCACAACCACAGAGAGCTCCCTAGATTACGCGTGCCGAGCCTTTCTTTCTGATCCGTATACATGGGAAGTGAACAACAACACTCATCTTTGTTTCTGGGGGTCCCTGGAACTAAATATTTTGAGATGGGGGTCCGCAACCAAATACACATAATGTTGGCGGTCCTTGACATGAAAAAGTATTAAAAGGGTTAAAAACAAATTCAATGTTTGCAAATATTAAATCCCCCATAAAATACAAAAATAAAACCTCACTCAACGCATCGTGAACTTGTATATTGGCTACCTTCACCTTGAAAGCATAAAATAAGGTTTAAAGTTGCATTCCACAACTTTCATGTCCAATCCGGGATTCAAAACCAGGTCCCCAGCGTGAGTGCCAACATGTCTACTGTTGAGCTACAACACTAGCCTGGCGTGGTGCCAGGCTAACAACGGACAGCTCGCTTGGGAACTGGGAAGGCCAGAGATTTCATGCAATACCTCTTGTCAGCCAGTAGGTGTCCTACCCGACCACAGGATCTTAACGTATCAAGACAAGAGCAGGGAGACTGCTGTTGTCTTAGTGAGATTGTACTAGTACATACTACAACTAACCTTTTATTCACTAAGAGAAATGATGGGTTACATCTTAAAGTAGTTAACAACCACCTAGCTTTAGATATACTGGAAATCTGTCGTTTTCAACCCTTTTCATGTCAAGGACCATTATTTATCCGACAAAACGCAGGATACGATTCGATACGAAATCGAATACGATTTTGTCCACAATTTCATGCTGTACGGATGTTAGTCAAAATATAAAAAAATCCTCTACATTATCTAATTGTGTACTTCTTGTAAATTAAGTAATGCAGCAACAATTTAACTCTTGAGAGCGTACAATTCAATTTGGTTTCATATTACACTCAAGAGTGATAGATCAAATAAGGGTCCATTTGGTTACCAACTCTCCATCATTTAGCTGGGGACCACCTGGAACCTCCTCGTGGACCACTGGTTGAGAACCACTGCTGTGAATGATTTTGCACATACAGTAACAACGTATAACGTACAAGCTGTGGAGTTTGAAGTTATGATATTAAAAGTATTAAAAGTTTCTTATTTTTAGGGCTTGGTGGGAAGAGTAATCAGTAATCAGAATGTCACCGTTTGGCCTCCCGGCCTGCCCATATCTACGTGTTGAAGTGGCGAACATCTTCAACCGTTTTCAAACTATCTTCATATAAATGGTCCTCAACTCCTCACTAACACTGATAAGGTAAAAAGTATTACTACTCGGTCTGCGTCTCAGAGGAGGGCTGTGGACAGTTCAGAAGACCCGCCTATTACCAGTGACATCGTTGGGCAGGTTTAGCTTTTTTTACTTCATTTTCTGTTAACACAAGAACAATGGCTTCCATTGTAGCATGCTAACTTTCCAGGAATAGAAAGCCTGCCGTTTCTATCAACTTGGATTTCCCCATCGATCCAATTGGCGCCGGTTCTTACCCAACTGCCACTCTAGGAGGCTTATAGGAGGCTTTCCCAGGATGCAGACAGCCAGTATCACAGGGTCAATTCACCGATGCAAACAGTGATGTGACTTGCAAAACAACACACAAGTAATAGAATACCTGTCGCGCAAGTGTCATCATTAATTTCAGAATACAAAAAAAAAAGAATAAGACACAGAAATTGCCTGGAAACTGCATGGAAATGAGTGAAGTCGTTAAAGGACCACTTTTCTACCTTCCTTAAAAAAAAATGTATCTCGATTAAAATGAAATCTTTGACGCGTTTCTGAACTGCCCACAGCCCTCCTATGAGACACAGACAGAGTAAGAAATGGTAGGTATTTTATCATGAACATTAGTGAGGACCAATTAATATGAAGAAAGCTTGAGAAGTGGTGAAGTCATCCTTTAAGCCCAAACAGCTCCTCATCATGACCACCTGAGCAGCCAGACAGCAGCTGGGTGAAACTGAAAACCCAATTATCTTCTCTTATGGGGGTTCTTGGCATATCTTTTCAAACGGGGGGCTAATACGTGTCCATTTGGGGGTCCTCGACATGAAAAAGTTTGGGAACCACTGCCTTAGTTACATAATACTAACCTCGGAATAAGCAGCGGTGATGTGTTCATATAGGCCCTGGTGGTGGTGGATCGCGTCTTCTAAGTCTTGAAGTTCCGAGGGCAGGTCCACCTCGCCGCAGGCCTTGCACCATGAGTCCACGTTGCTCATGTACTGAAGACACACACACACACACACTTAGTGAAAATGTACAAGGCAATTCACTAAACATGAAAAATCCATTGCAGTGAGTCATAGGTTAGTCATATACTACTACAGTGTAATTAACTCCCCCAAGCGACATTCTCAGCGACTGTTTACTATTAGCTGGCTTTCAGACATGCACAATAATAATAACAGTCCCAGGGAGGGACCACACCATGCAAATGAGATAAACAGGCAAGCTCCGTGCTGTGTTGCACGTGGCCCTTGTTAGATAAGCAAATACATAACAAAGAAATTATAATAATAATGTCCTTTTTATCCAAAATGCTGCGGAGAAGTATTACCCCTGCATGGGAGAAGAGGCCCTTAAACCATTTTAGGCGGGAACCCCTTTTGGTGTTTTTAAGCGTTACGTTATACTTTAGCTATTAAAATAATAGCAGATCTACAAGCTTGTAGGTCTGCTATTTTTGAAAAGTCGTGAAAATGTGGTGCCAATCTTTGAATATATATTCTTTCAGAGCGAACGTTTTTAACTCAAATCTTTGAATATATTCTTTCAGAGCGAACGTTTTTAACTCAAATCTTTGAATATATTATTTCAGAGCGAACGTTTTTAACTCAAATCTTTGCTTCTGGGGGGGGGGGGGGGGTCCCTGGAACAACATAATTATGTTCAGATCGGTGGCCAATTACATATAATCTTGGGGGTCCTTGACATGAAAATGTTTGAGAACCACTGACATAGAAACATAGGTTTTTCAGAAAACCGTCATGATTTAGAGAAGACATTTGGTAGAATCTGTTCCCAGGTCAAAATGGGTTAATTATCATGTGGCGAGTTGATCATATAACGTACTATTCTCTATCCAACTAATAACTCCCCCCAACCCCCACCTCCCTCTTACAGGAAGAACAATGAAAAAAACCCCATTAATTATTGCCTTCGATCTGCCCTCCTCTCCAACCCCGGTAGGATTTGAAATGAGCCGCAGATGAACAGCACGGAGATATAAGTGAAGGTTTATTGGTACAGAGGAGGAGGAGAAGGGAACGGGAGACATGAAAGGACTGGCGGGACGACGGCTCTATATTCCAGGTCAGAGGAAGTCACTGACTGCCCCGGTTCTCTCGCTGGGGATTGGTGTGGTTTTGGTTTGTGTTCATTTGCGATGATAAATCATGCCGTGGTTGGCGGAGCTAATGAGCACAGACTGGAATAAACCATGGGTAGCAAAATATTTTACTCACACACTGCTTATGTACTATGTAAATATATGCTAATAGCCCCGGCATATGCTAGCACATATGCGGTGCCAAGAGGCTATTTTCGACCCTGAAGAGGTAGGTGTGTGTGCGTGTGCGCGTGTGTGTGTGTGTGAGAGAGAGACACGTGGATCCAAGCCTGGAGCTCATTGAGTCCAGGTATAAAAATCACAGACCGGGAGTCGGGACCAAACAGTTGGATCGCTAATAATTTGGCCACAATTGCTAAGAAAGGTTTATAGACCAAAAACAAAAAAAAACAACGTAACTATATTTAATAGTTACATTATTCTTATTACATTATTATTATTATTATTATCATTATTATTATAGTTTTCCTTTTTATGGAGAAAATGGGGAGACAAACACTAGTATTAATCACACCAGCTCTATGTACTCGGTGTAAATCCGTTGAGACGGCCAGGCGTCTAATGGTTGGGCGACCTGTTATTTTCTTCTCTCCTTGACCTTTTCTACGGGTATTGTACCTGTATTTGTTTTACTTATTTGCTGTATTGTCACTCAGGTATTTATTAGTTTACTTATCCTTCCGCGTCTATGCTGTTCAACCAGTATTTTTTGTTTGTTTAACAAAATAATTCAATAAAAAAACGTGACCACAAAAACATTATGGCGGAGCGACCTCTGACCTACCTACACCATACTGTCCATGCCTAACGGAAACAAACTTTTCAGTATTACCCGTATTGCTTCCAAGATCATCGGACTCCCTACACCCACACTTTCTGATATGAACAATAAGGCCATTACACGGTTAGCACTTTCAATATCAAATGACACTGATCATCCTCTGTATCGCTTCTTTAACCTCATGCCATCTGGACAAAGATACAGAACCTTGCCATGGAAAAAAGGTCCGTTTCGGCAGTAGTTTTGTCCCCTCAGCCATTGCGGGACAATAAAGATTATTATTACCTGGTCACACTTCTGGTGGAAGCTGGCCGACATCTCCAGCAGAGTGCTGCGCTCGTCCAGCGCGGCGGCGAAGGCCTTCCACTCCTGCTCCAGCTGACCCGAGATCTGCTTTATCTGCTGCGAGGCGTAGTGTCCCGACTCCAGGAGCCGGTTCCCCACCGACATGATGCGGTTGATGTTCACGTACACGTTCTGAGAGAGACGGGAAGAGAGATCTCCATTTATCCCATTCAAAGATCTAGAACGCGTCTGTGTCTCACCTTAGCTTTTAGCGGTTCTACTGCGTAACCGGCGTTCCCCGCTATTTAATCCATGTGTCGGTGCTGCGTAATACGCTAAACCCGCTATTTGTTTAATGCGTTTAATTCGCAGTTTTTTAATAATGAAACAGAAAGAGTGGATTTGTCGCGGACCTGGTGACGAGGCCGTCGTGTTATGATGACGAAACAGGAAATCAAGCCATGCTCTGGGCTGCTAGGGCTTCTGGGGAAGTGAGCTCAATGCAAGTGAACGGCTGGTTTGTTTGGACTACAACATGCTGTGTGGAGGCTGTGTTCGTCTCGCATCGTAATGGCGGCATGTTTTTCTCTTCAACAACAAACCATGGGACTATGGGCCGGATTATCGCCGATCAAAGCTGCAAATACTTTGGCGTATGCTCCAAAGGTAATAAGACAATCTAGGCAGCCTAGGTAGGACGGTAGGATGAATTTAAAGCCCCGAAAGTGTTAACAACCACTTTGACCGTTATTTTAAACGTTAGCCGTTGAAAAATAGCAGATCTACAAGCTCATAGTGCAGCATTGAGTGCAAACGTGAGAACGTGTGCAAATCTTCGAATATATATTATTTCATAGCAAAAGTTTTTTAACCAGCTTCGGGGGGGGGGGGGGGGGGTCGGCGGGGCAATTACATATAATTTTCCTTGACATGAATAATCATCATTTTTTTTACGATTTTGTAACCCATTTTTCACCCCCGTGTCAATTATCTAATGTGATCCTGGGCTCTACACACCCTCCACCAACCTAGTCCCCATATATTGGGGACATGGGAGAGCAACGAACTTGAACTACACATGAAAAGGTTTGAGACCCGCCGACATAGAAACATTTAGGAGACATGTTGTAGAATCTGGTCTCAACAGGTTATTTATTCGTCGTTTCCCTGTGCGCTTTCATACGGAAGAAAAACCAAAAGAGCATCCCCCCACCCCGCTGAAACGACCCAGATCAAAACTGTTGCAAAAGCCAATAAATGGTACTAAATAAAATGTCCAATAGGATAAAAGCTTCAGGGGAGGCAGTAGAGCGGAGAGGAGAGGAGAGGAGCTGGCATGGATTGTGATGCATCAGCATCACTTCTGCAGTCGCCAGCAGATTGATTCCCAGTGCCAGTACCGTTTCATAACGGTTATGCAACGCTGGGCTGTAGACAGCACTGCCCAACACACAGCACCTGGCTGAGATGAGGTTCATGTGCCTTCGCAACAACACGTACAGCACACCGAATGATTGCACAGAACATTGGGCCCCTGGTGTGCGTTTGCGTGGGTGCGTGTGTGCATGCGTGTGTGTGTACATTTGTGTGCGTGCGTGCGTGTGTGTGTGACTTACCATGCAGTTCATTGCAAAGTGGTTGTGCTGGGTTTGCAGCTCCATGGCGTGGGGATGGTTGTTACCGATCTCCGTGTAGCCTGCCAGGAACAGACCCTTGTTGTGCATGATCCAATCAAACATCTGAGTCAGGGAGAGAGATCGTGCGCACGCCACACACACACACACACACACACAATTAATGACATTGTTAACACACATTGACTGCTTCTACAGGAGTGTATAGCACAGTTTACGACCAGGTCGCTCTTCAGAAGTCTACATTGGGTTGTCAGGCATTAAAAGTTGTTAATAAAATTCTCCATACAAGAAAATAATTTGGATGTGTTACTTCCACACCGTTAAGGGTCAGTTTTATTTTTTATGAATTATTATGAATCGTTAAAGGGTACCGTTAAGGAATCGGACGCTTTAAGAGGGAATCATTAAGGAACCGGAATCGTTAAAATCCTAAAGAAGTGTGTAAGAGTGTGTGTGTGTGTGTGTGTGTGTGTGTGTGTGTGTGTGTGTGTGTGTGTGTGTGCGTGCGTGCGTGCGTGCGTGCGTGCGTGCGTGCGTGCGTGCGTGTGTGCCACGCGCTGAAGGGGGTGTGCAGAGAAGATTGCATCTTTCACAGGCCAGTTATGGAATGCCTCTGTTAGAGAGAATCCTCTCAGGCAGGCAGGCTCTCCCACAGACCAGAACAACCCATGGCCATGGTTGGTGTCCTAGCAACAAGCTCTGACTAGTGCTACTACTGCAGTCCGTCCATGACTACTGCAGCTCTCTCTCTCTCTCTCTCTCTCATTTTTTTTTTTTACTGCAACATTATTTTATTCTGCTACTCGCTCCAAAATGTGCATGCCTCTTCAAAATAAATAGAACGGTATTGTTGTTTGTCTCCTCCACGGTGTTTACATTACGTCAACATGTAAATCTTCCTGTAACATAAACTGGTACTGCGCAGCGAATCAGGAGTTCCTAATTCAACCGAGATTATTTTCAAATGCTGGACTACAGTACGTTGCCATTTCTTGTTATGTACAATACTGTATGTTTGTGCATGTGACCAAACACCATGTTACATTCCTGACATTTTTTAGTTGACTGCAGTAGGTAGAAGCAGAAAGAGAAAGTTTACAACACTCTTTGCTCTTGCCACGATACAATCCAAATGCTTGGAAACGCACATTAATGGCTCGGAAACGAGCAGTTCGGTATTGCACTTTGCAGGAAAATAGGCTCCAGGCTCACGGTGTGAACTGTTGCATCCGTAACAACTCTGCACATTCCCCACTCTCACCATATTCCCAGCCTCCCACACTAGCCCTCGGCCCCCTCCTCAAATCTTCTGGGGTGGTCCCTGGAACAAAATATTTTTCAGATGGGGGTCCGCGGCCAAATACAGATAATTCTGGGGGTCCTCGACATGGACAAGGTTTGAGCACCACCGATACATTTTTCTGAAAACTGTCATGATTTGATTTGTAGAACACTGCACCACGATGCTGTTCTAAATGTCCCTGACTAATACAAAAGGTATTCAACCAACCAACCAACCAACCAACCAACCAACCAACCAACCTAAAACCCACACTGCCCCCCCCCCCCCCCCCCCCTTCATCACCTTCTCCGCGTCCTGCTCGAACAGGCGGAGCTGGAAGCACTGGTCCAGCTGCAGCTTGCGGACGTGCCAGGCCTGGTGGAGGTGCTGGCGGGTGGAGTGCAGCTTGTCCAGCAGCTGACTGACCCGGGGCACCAGGCCCTGGGTGTCCATGTTACACATCCCTCCTCCTCCACCTCCACCTCCTCCTCCTCCTCCACCCCCGCCACCTCCTCCTCCTCCTCCGCTGTTCCGGTTGGAGTAGGACTCGCTGCTCTGAATGCGCTGCAGCAACCTGGGAGGAGGTGGAGGAGGATACACACATCCGGTTGTTAATTTCCGGTTGTCTCCTAGCAACCCAGATCCATTCAACATGGCAAAGAGCGCAGTCTAACGACAATGAATGCGTGTGCGCGTGCACCTACCTCTGTCCCTCCGTGTCTAGCTCCTCTATGGGGGCTTTGATGACCTTCTTCTTCAGAGTGGCGTGTTCCTCGATCATTCTCCTGGCTCCTTCCAGGTCTACAGGGAAGTCTTTCCTGGAGACCGTGTCCTGCATCTCCTCCAACCTCGCCAGCATCTGACTTGCGTGGCCCGAGAATTCCTCGAAGGCCACCCGCACCTGGCACAGCAAAATGGTCGACAGTCACTTATATAGATATAGGTGTACCGAAAGAAAAACGTCTGGAAGCCCCGGCGTGATTGTGTCACGTCGATTGAACGGTGCTTGAAGGGATAGTCAATACTCAATAACGGGCTAAATGTAAAACTTATTTTAGCACATTTTAAAATGTAAATGTGAGTCAATTCGAGAAATGGAAAACATAGTGTACTGCATGTCTGGTTTGGATTTCACGAGTACCAACACGAATATATTCTTGGGGCAGCAGTGGCCTAAGGGTTAGAGAAGTGCCCTTGTTGCCGAAAGGTTGCCGGTTCGATCCCCCGAACTGGGTCGGGAAGTCATCATCTCACCCAGCACCGATGAAGTGCCCTTGAGCAAGACACTGAACCCCCAACTGCTCCAGTGGAGCTGCTTAGTGGCCAACAGTATAAGACTGTGGTTGTACTGGTCAGCTCCAAGGTTTTAATGTGTGTGTGTTTCTATGTGCAGGGCGTTGCTGAAAATGAGAAATGTGCTCAGCTACTACCCTGGGTAAATAAAGGAAAAAACTAAGAAAAAACAAACAGTGAAATCCCCAGTTCATCAACCCATGTGTACAGTTGAAAGTGCAATAGGCCACTAGAGATGTACACTCTCAACACCTGTTGCATAAGGTTCCTCATTGCCCTGACTCACGTCTGTAAGGAAGGAGTTATGCAGTGAGCACCGTTGCAGTTGCTGAAAAAGTGCCGACCAGTTTCCCAGTATCTTTCCCAGTAAATTCGGAAGCACAGACATGGATACATAAATGAACAGCGACGACGTCACCGCGTATGGATAGATTTAAGAAACAAACCAGAGGCACCGGTTAGGTCTGCTCAGCTCACCTCTATCCACTCATCGTGGTTGTAGTCCAGACTCCCCTCGAAGTCTGCCGTCAGCTGTGAGGGGTCCACCACCTTGGACAGGCCTTCTAACGACACCATGGTGGTCTGAAGGGTGAGAGAGAGAGAGAGAGACGGGGCATACGTTTGGTTACGTGGATTTTCAGTGAGAGGTGACGACAAAGATCACCCGGCGTATTTTGTGGACGGACACAGCAGGAGGTCCACGATCTCATTTCGCGACACATAAACCCGACTCCATTTCAGCCCGCTGGTGCTCGTTCAATCGGCTGTGATTGGTACGATCGCTAGTGGTCGACAGACACATCAAAGGATTTCACGCCATCCGATTGGGCCGTGGCTGGATCGAGGGCCACTGTCACACCTCTAATCCCTTCCCACTCTACACTGGTTTCCATCTGCAGCGTAATGATTACGTGTACATTCAGAGAAAATCATTCAAATACATAAATACATTCATTAGTTTAAGATATGTTTTACTGTTTGCATTTTTTAAGTACCTTTACTATATTCGATTGTGATGTGCAATGTCACACAGCTCTGTTTACACCTTTCTTTATTCTATCTAGTGAGCCTGAATTGCTACATGCTATTGCTACATGCACTGTACACGCATTTTTCCCCTACAAAGTATTGCACACTTCCTTTGGCTATGTTGTTAATGTAGTTTATGTTTCCCAGGTCAATAAAGCTCCACTGATCTGAACAGGGAATTGAGAGAGAGAGAGAGAGAGAGAGAGAGAGAGAGAGAGAGAGAGAGAGAGAGAGAGAGAGAGAGAGAGAGTGTGTAGCGATAGTGGAGCGCGAGAGAGGCTTTGTGTGGGTTTTGTATTATGTGAAAGAGCATGGCTGTTGCCATTGAAAACCCCTGATACTGCTACTTTATCTCTATTGTTGGACAACATAATTGATTTGCACTGCGTTCAATAAAAAGGACCAATAAAACGAGGAGGATGATTGGCTAGTGGGGAGGAGGTTGGGGGGGGGGGGGGGGGGGGGGGTGGAAAAACGACAATCAACAAAAAGAGATATATTCACATCTCTCAATCTCTCTCGTGCGTGCGTGCATGCGCGTGACACACACACACACGCACACACTTCAGAAAATTCAAGGCAATAGTCCACTTTCTACTCTATTAGAGTACACTATTCTACAGCTGTAGTGGAAACTGAGACATTTTATTAGACTTGGAAAAGTTTGCCAAATGGATGGCAGAATGTCACACTCAGTTACGCATGCGTGCGCGCCACACACACACACACACACACACACACACACACACACACACACACACACACACACACACACACACACACACACACACACACACACACACACACACACACACACACACACACACACACACACACACACACACACACACACACACACACACACACACACAGCAGGACACTTGCTGTATCATTGTTTCCTGCCCTGCAGCAAGTGGCTTCTCATTCAGTATACTGTAACTGTACTCATGAACCAGTCAATATTATGATCAGCCCGGCTCAATACCACGTGTTTATGTGTGTGTGTGTGTGTGTGTGTGTGTGTGTGTGTGTGTGTGTGTGTGTGTGTGTGTGTGTGTGTGTGTGTGTGTGTGAGTGTGTGCGCGTGTGCGTGTGCGCGTGCGTGTCAATGCATGCATGTCAATGATCAAAGCCCAATCAATTAAGCTGGGTGTGCGCTGCGCACACGTGTCTGTATCTACCAAGCACATAATTGCAACTTTCCACTCGCGGTAATAGGCTGCACAGACAAAAAAATATGCTAATTATCATTGGAAAATGGCTTTAAGCAACACTTGTCACTTGTCAAAAAAAAGCCCAGTGGGATAGTGGGAGCCGCTCGTTAAAACCTCATTAGAGTGCATGAATAAAGCAGCCTTGAAATCAGACTATGGCTATGTTTAGCGACGCTAACCTCAAAATCCTTCACCAACAAAAAATGATCCATGATTCAGCAGGTAATGCAGCATTATCACATCCTCCTCTCAATGTCATTCCACTATTCTGTATCATCATCATGACGCTGGAAGCAGCCTCATCATGCTGACAGCAGTCTGACCTGTGCAGAGGTGCACATGTTTTGTAAAATGATCTGGCCGACCAAATTGCCCATTCATAGTCGATTCAGAAAATCCAAAATGTTATATATTTTTTTATCCAATTAATTCACCTTATTAACTTTCCATTTGATCATTATTTGTTTGTTCTCGACTTGAATACGGTATACAGACTAGTGAACTTTCTTTTCATGTTCCAACCGCGCCAATATTATGTCATCCTGCGCGCCACAACCTTCCAGAGGAAACACTGCAGTTTATGACTAATTAAATATACTGACGCTAGTCAACAGTAAACAGTTTATAACTAATTAAATATACTGACGCTAGTCAACAGTAAACAGTTTATAACTAATTAAATATACTGACGCTAGTCAACAGTAAAAAGTTTATAACTAATTAAATATACTGACGCTAGTCAACAGTAAAAAGCTTATAACTAATAAAATATACTGACGCTAGTCAACAGTCTATAACTAATTAAATAATACTGACACAAAAATACTGCAAAGCTGCTGCAGCACAACCACCATTGGCCAACGAACGGTAGGACTGGGCGGTATGACTTCACATCAAAAACACGATTATTGAAAATGTCTTCAATCACGATTAATGAACGATTTAAAAATGAAGAAATAGATAGCAGATCTACAGGTTTGTACAAGATTGGCTATTTTCACTATTTTGTTATATGGACTTTTTTGTGCGCCACCATTGTATTAACATTAGAATACAGGACTTAACCCTTGGACTACCAATCCCAATTTCTTTTGTTTGGGTAACAAATTGTCATATTTTTAATTCATCATTTTAACATTAATAGAAAGATCTGATGGTTTGAACAGTTGTTTTTTTGTTTTTTTTCATAGCTAGTGTATTCTCTCGAATTGCCACCAGATGGCGGGAACGCACCATTATGCTGATTTTGGCCAAAATAGACGAATCTTCCTAAGTCACTTCCGGGATTGCTAAGCTAATGCTATATTTTTCATAACTAAGTCAAATTAACCTCAAATCAACCCCAAAACATCGCAAAATATCACATTTTTACAGCGACGCACATAGAGACGGCGCGCGTGCACGATAGCGCACGATCACGCGGATTTCGGCCGTTTTCTGGTAAATTACATCCAACATTAGCGATATTAGCGAAAAAAATGCTCATTTTTGCTCCATTGAACCCCCAATAACTGACATTGATTGACATTCCGTTAATTCCGTGAACAGGAGGTTTGTATTTTTAGCAATAATCAGTTTTTTCCGGGAACGGTAGGCCAGGGGTTAAGTGCTTAATCAGACTAATCGATTTAGTTGTGTCTATTTTTTGATAAATAAAGACATTTTAAATACATACATACATACAGTACACATAAAAAAGATTGATTATTCTAAGATTAAAGGGCCTATCAAACGTGAAGCGATATAACGCGCCTATAGTTCATTTTCAATGAGACCTGCGTTTTTGCGGAGCACTGGGGAGCAGTCACGGTGCGACAACGCAAGCGTATTTACGTGAGCGCGGTCCCGTGAATTTGTTGAGCGCGTGCTCGTTTCGTGCACATGCCCGTGACTCAGACCTGGATACCGTTTCGCTTTTATTTTTATTGCTTGCATTGTAGCGCCCCTCTTGAGCAGACCTGTCGTTGATCCAGGCAACGCGACAACGTTCCTCGCTTCCCGTTTGAAAGGCCCTGAAGTCGGTTCGAGGTTCTAAATCGGTTTGGATTATATTTCCGTCGGGACGGCGGCTGGCTCACTCACCTCAAACTCAAACTTGGAGCTTCCAAAGTTGGTCCTCTGCTTCTGCCAGAAGTTGTCCGGCTTGATGATGAGCGCCACGTGGATGCAGCTGGGGAAGGACTCCTGCAGGATCTTCAGCAGGGGCTTGATGCTGTCCCACTTGGAGCCGCGCATGTCCACGATGACCGTGAAGCCATGTTTACACACCTCCTCACTGAGGGGGAGAGAGAAGCCATGTTTACACACCTCCTCACTGAGGGGGAGAGAGAAGCCATGTTTACACACCTCCTCACTGAGGGGGAGAGAGAAGCCATGTTTACACACCTCCTCACTGAGGGGGAGAGAGAAGCCATGTTTACACACCTCCTCACTGAGGGGGAGAGAGAAGCCATGTTTACACACCTCCTCACTGAGGGGGAGAGAGAAGCCATGTTTACACACCTCCTCACTGAGGGGGAGAGAGAAGCCATGTTTACACACCTCCTCATTGAGGGGGAGAGAGAAGCCATGTTTACACACCTCACTGAGGGGGAGAGAGGAGCCATGTTTACACACCTCCTCACTGAGGGGGAGAGAGGAGCCATGTTTACACACCTCCTCACTGAGGGGGAGAGAGAAGCCATGTTTACACACCTCCTCACTGAGGGGGAGAGAGGAGCCATGTTTACACACCTCCTCACTGAGGGGGAGAGAGAAGCCATGTTTACACACCTCCTCACTGAGGGGGAGAGAGAAGCCATGTTTACACACCTCCTCACTGAGGGGGAGAGAGAAGCCATGTTTACACACCTCCTCACTGAGGGGGAGAGAGGAGCCATGTTTACACACCTCCTCACTGAGGGGGAGAGAGGAGCCATGTTTACACACCTCCTCATTGAGGGGGAGAGAGAAGCCATGTTTACACACCTCCTCACTGAGGGGGAGAGAGAAGCCATGTTTACACACCTCCTCACTGAGGGGGAGAGAGGAGCCATGTTTACACACCTCCTCACTGAGGGGGAGAGAGAAGCCATGTTTACACACCTCCTCACTGAGGGGGAGAGAGGAGGAGGCAAAACACTGAAATATGGCTGTCATTTGTTGCCAACGTTTTAACTCAAGCTAACCTTTGCCATGTTTGTGTATATATGTGAAATATAACTATTTCTGACAGCAAATGCACAGTTTTTCAATGTAAGACTATAGATGCATTTCTTTGCATTTCTTTTAGAGAGAGAGAGAGAGAGGAAAGTAGAAAAAAAAGAGGGAGTGGGGACAGTTCAAGAAAGAGAGAAGAGGAGAGGCAAAAAAGAGAGAGTATGAGAGGCAGCAAAAAAGAGTGAAGGACTAAAAAGAGAGAGGAGCAGAGGGAGGGAGAGAGAGAAGAAGAACGATTGAGTGGAGGGGTGGACAGAGAGAGAGAGAGAGAGAGAGAGAGAGAGAGAGAGAGAGAGAGAGAGAGAGGCGACAGAGAGAGAGAGAGAGATGCACAGAGGTCTGGATGGTGGGAGAGTTATGGTAGCTGAAGCAGGAATGGATGGATGTATGGATGGATGGATGGAGGGGGGGGGGGCAGAATCACAACCATGAGATGATGACGCATTTTCTATAGTGAGCCGCCTACGCAACGCAGCATACACCCACACCCACGCACAAGCAGTATGCCCCCCCCCCCCAGCCGCACACACACACTCCAACAGGCGCACACACTTAAATAAGGAAAGAATATTTTAGTGTGCACGTGCGCACACTAAAATATTAGGTAATAATTCACAACCACGCACACATGAAACAAACGATTACAAAATGAGCCATGGTTCTTCTGTGCAGAAAAGTACACATCGGCAGAATTGCGCTCCAGTCGTGAGACTCTCTCCCTCAGGACACACACGCACACACACACGCACGCAGGCACACACACACGCAGGCACACACACACACACACACACACACACACACACACACACACACACACCTCCGCCAACCACTCCATTCATCATTCTATGTTTCGTAAGCTGGCTTTCGTTTAAAATCCACTAAATCACGTTATCCCTTTTCCTCCAATCTGTCCACCTGCCCACATCTACCTCTCTCTCTCTCTCTCTCCCCCCCCCGAGGCACAGGCAGCCCGTCTGAAGTTAGACACGGTGCAGAGCGCTGTGTTCAGACGTTTACCACTCCCCCACCCCCCCCCAAAACAAAATAATAATCCAATAAAATAGCATAACACCTTTTGAACATAAACCCACAGATTATACAAAATTGCAGGGAAAATAAAATCTAAAACAAGTCTGGGAAATTGAGTTTGTGCGTTTACATTCACAGCACGAATCCCTGTACACACCATATCAACACAAAACATTATAATATCATAATAGTGACAACAAGAGATACAGAAGTGATGTTTAAAGCCGATGCCAACTAACTCCCGAGAGAGAGGACGGAAGATGACTAGCGGAGAATCCCCAAAACGTGACAGACGTCATGTTTGAGAGAAAAGTGGGGAAAAAGACAAGCACAGAGGAAGGACGGATTGATGACAGATGGAGAGAGAGAGAGAGAGAGAGAGAGAGAGAGAGAGAGAGAGAGAGGAGAGTAGACGGAGTAATGAGGAGAGAGAGAGAGAGAGAGCGAAAGAAATAAATAGAAAAAGAAATGTAGGAAGATGGAGCGATATATTTACCTCGGAGTCAAAGCGTTCAGAGCTACTCATCCACAGCGAGCGACCACAACAACAACTACTGCACTGCTACTGCGACACTCACACTCACAGACACACACGCACACCCACTCACACACCTCCCCGCGCATGCCTAGTGCTCTCGCTCGTGCTTAATTCTAACCCCCCCCCCCCCCCCCCCACCCCTCTCTCTCTCTGTTACGGATCCTTCTCTCTCTCTCTCTCTCTCTCTCTCTCTTTCTAGTCCCGTTTCATCTCTCCCCTGTCACTCATTCCCTCCTCTGTTAATATGGATATTTACATAAAGTGTGCTCTCCATCTCTCTTTCTCTCTATATACAGTATATATAGTATATATCACTTTCTAGTCCTCCCCTCCACTCCTCCCTCTCTCTCTCTCTCTCCCTCCGCCCCCTCCCCTCGGCTTCCCTCGCTTTCTCGCCCCCTTCTTCTGATGATTAAAATGTAGAGGATGGGTTTTTGGCAGCAGGGAAAGCTGCGGCAGGCTCTCTGGCCCACAATATTATTCATTCTCTCTCTCTCTCTCTCTCCCCCCTCTCCCCTTTCTCTCTCCCCCCCCCCCCCCCCCCCCCCCCGCCCCCTCACATGTGTCTTGCCCCCTCAACCCCTATCTCGCTCTGTGATTCATTCTTCTCCTCCTTCCTTCCTTCCCCCCCGCCCCGCCCCTCTTTCACGTGCTCGCTGACAGATCGATGACTGCTAATCCTACACACTAAGTATACACCATCCCTCTCTGTCTCACACACACACACATAAGATGCATTATGCATTATGCTCGCGCACACACACAAATACATGCACAGCCCCGTGAACCCGCAACACACACACGTTTGTATTACTATTCTTGTGAGGACATCAACATTTGAGGCGGCAGCCACATTTATGAATGTCTTTTTGTTATGTATTTTATTTTAACGCCAAAAATAGCAGCGGATGTTGTTGGCTATAGGGTAGCGCAGTACCCACATAATTTCCGGCGCATGATACCGGGCTTAATCGCAACTCTCTAACCCCTAAACCTAACCTCTAGATGCCTAACTCCTCCCAATGGGCTCTATGCACAGGTGTTACCGATGATACTAATTAACTCAACCCCCACCAGTGGGGGGCGCTGATAGTTCAGCAACCGCCACCATTCTATTTGGCTGTAGAAGAAGACTCCCTCCTCGTCTCCCCAAAACAGCAATGGCAAAGGTGGTCGCGCTGATCGGATTAATCACTCGCTAAGAGTCTTTAGAAGCATTCATATTTTAGATGCACGGTCATGGGGAAGGGCTATTGAGCCACTAAACACATTTTATCGCTTTATTTATCCAGCGTGATTTTAAATGGAAAACTCTTCATCGATTTTCAATGCATTGAGGCTGAAGGGGAAGCAATCGAATATGGACGAGAGCTTTGATTAGCAGTAAGCCGTTTATCATTAAATAAAGCGCTAGTTAAAAGCGCCGTTGGCGGTGCGGGATTTCATTAAGGCGTTAAAAAAGTCCTTAGCCAAGAATTAGTTAAGGCTCTGTTCTATTTAGTGTGCAGTGGTTCTCAAACTTTAACATTTCCATGAACGCCCATAACTCTGAGAATGTACAAATGTTTGTACATTTGTACACTCTCAGAGTCACACACCCGTACGGGGCCATTTGGAACCCACTCAAGAACACTTTGAGACGCACCCCAACATGCACAACAGCACCACCCTGACTCTGTTTGACCAGAATGGAACCAAGCCTTCGTTAGTATATCATCGGCAACACCTGTGAAGGAAGTAGGGAGGGAAGTTCTTTCCAAAATGGCGTGTGTGTGCATATAGCCAATTGTAAAGCTAACTCTAGATATAATTGTTTTAACCATAAAACATCCATCTCTCTCTACATTTGGACCTCACAAGTATAGTAATATATAGTGCACACACAAATGTAGATGGACCCACCTGGGGATGCCAGCCAGGTAGGCTATGAGTCTCCTCAGGTCCTCCTGTCGTATTCTGTCGTGGTTGCTGCGTGAGGGAAACGTTAATACTGGACCTCCGCGCTTGTCTCTGCCACCTGCGAGCGCACACACACACACACACACACACACACACACACACACACACACACGCTATTAGAGTTATGACAGAAAATATCTAGATAGAGTTATGACAGAGAAAACTCTAGAAAGTTAACCACTTTCACACTAACCATTAATCATTCTAGTCTTGACCTTTTTTGGGGGTGGAGTTTAAGTGGAAAAAAGGAAAACTTTTCCCGTTCAACCTAAATCCTATTGTTATCATGTGTGCCGTGCGGAATTCAATAATATGGTGTGGGTAACACAATACTCTTAGTAATCTTCTGTGTATTTTCTTTTTATATCATATATGTTTTTGGGGGGGGGGGGGCGGGGCACAGCAAAGTTCGTCGGGATCGGGACTCGAACCCGCGACACACTGTCATGCTGGACACCCAGCCAAGGTGCCTGGACACCTAAGCCGGCCAAAGCCAGGGACGCGAAGTGTCTTTGCACATCTTAAGAATGGCCACTGTCAAACTATCATGGTCAGCGTTTCGTGTCATGGGGCACACAGAATATACACCCTTGAAAATCGTGTCCCTTTGAAGGTAGACGAGACAACAAGGGGAGAGTGAAGGGTGCATCAATTCATCTCTCCGTCACTGCTTTAGCAACTGCAAGGTTGGTCAGCAATAGAGGGTATGCGGCTATGCACGTGACATCATCGTCATACCAGGAAGTTATGTGAAATGCCGCGTCATACCAAAGCCTACACGGGTTGTGCAAGGACGTGCTGTGATTGGCCAGTCGCCGTGATTGACAACCTAAACCTAACCCCTAACCTTAACCTCAGTAAAACTATACATAAACATAACCCTAACCTTAGCCTCGGTACCAGGCTTTCATTTTTGTTAGCTCAGGCTACCCTAACATTAACCTCAGTAAATTTAAAGGAGAATTCCATACTAGAAGGCTTTCTTAACTTTATTTGTAGTTGTTACGTCCCCACCAAAGAGGTCCAGGTGTTAATATGTGCAAATGTGCGCATTATTGGCTATTTCCCCTACTATAAGCCCACAATGAATTGCAATGAATTGCATTGAATTGAATGGGGTGTTGTGCTAATCCGCTTATTTCCATCATTCAAAAATCACATTTCCTTTTATATATCCTCTCTTCATAATGTAAATAGTATCCCAAGCAGCACACTTTACTACTTATTTCGATGGAAATAAGCGAATTAGCACAAAAACCCAACCCCCATTGAGGGCTTATATACAGTAGAGCACCGAAGTCCTGACGTCACTGTCAGTAGAGAGCGTCAATCCACAGGTTCGTGTACTTTTTATTTGCATTGTAATCTCCAAAGGATTTTAGATCACCTCATATAAGAACTGTGTTAAAAATAAACCGATCATCCCGGGCCTTTTCACTCATATGGATATGAAGCATCGACTGAAGGTGGAAATGTACAAAATAAACGTTAGAAACGAGTCAAACAAACCAGAGACTACATTTCCGGGTAGGCGGGTGGCTGCATCTGCCCGTCGCACAACAGAAACTGAATGTTAATTACGTTTATTTTTATTTTTATTTTATTGATATTTAATGTTTCGTGGTCACCAGCAGCTGAGCTTCCGTCAACGAGGAATTTCAGGAACACAATGTGTTGACAGCTTGGCGTGACGTATATTAGCAACGGCATTGCCTTCATATGTAGTTTCAAGGCTTTTGCAGCCACATTAATTCAATTTTCTCCAGAAACTGGCTGTATCAAATATGAATGGACATCATTAACGACGCACAGCCACTCCCCTGACAGAAAGGCCGGGGTGGTGGGTTTCTTTTTCAAACACAGTTCTTATATGAAGCAACCTAAAATCGAGGGGGCTGCACCCCTCGCCCCCCACCCCTAGAAACAGCTATGCCTGTTTAGTACAGTCAAACCAAGCTTATACAAATCGGGTCCCATCCAACCAACCAATACTGGGGTGCAGAGTATGAAAAAAAGTTTTTTTTCACTTTTTTCACATTCACACATTCAACTGAATGTGTGAATATGTCACTGCGACCCCAGCTAACAGCTAGTAGTGAGCCAGTCAGCGCAACATTGTCATCATGACATGCCGGCCCATAATACACAGGCACACACGTGCACACACGCAATCAGTCGGTCCACATTCAGAGCGTTAATTGCGTTGCTCGGCATTGAGCGGAGAATTCAACTTGCGGTCGCCGTGACTTTTTTTCTTCTCTTTATTCTATCATTTCTCCAGGGTCCGCAGAGAGGTGTGCCGCGGTCCGGTCATGGGCCGCGGTCCGCCTGTTGAGGACCACTGCTCTATAGTGTGTGTTGTTCAGCATGCACTATGTTCTCTATGTGTTCTCCCGGTGCCACTGTCAGGTGAAAAGAAGCAGCCTTGACATTATTGCACCTATCAAAGGAGACACATGGTTATCTAAGCTCTCCCTAAGACCAAGTAGGAGTTGGAGCAGTGAAAATGGACTACAGTAGAATACGGCAAGATGGAGAAAAAGTAAAATGGAGGGTTCCGTGATCATGATCTTGTTATCAAGCGCTTTGCTCGTTTTGCCTCGCCGGTAATCGTAAATTCCCGGCCCGCGCGTTTCACCTGCTGCATATACCATCAGGACATCAATCGTCAGCACCTGGGTGCAAAATAACTACAGAGCAACCCTCTCCTGGTCTACCCAGAGCCATCTAATAGAAGAGTTACAGAGCAACCCTCTCCTGGTCTACCCAGAGCCATCTAATAGAAGAGTTACAGAGCAACCCTCTCCTGGTCTACCCAGAGCCATCTAATAGAAGAGTTACAGAGCAACCCTCTACCCAGAGCCATCTAATAGAAGAGTTACGATATTGAGGGGGCAGAAGTTCATACGCGCCTGAACCGGGACAAGCTGGAGTTTGAAATGCATTGTTTTCAAACGAGGGCGGCGCAAATAAGAGCATTTCTAGGCATGTGTGCAACATGCCAACCGTTTTAAAGTATTGTACAGTAACAACTAAAGTCTCTGTAATGTTTATGTTGTACGATTACTACGAAACAAATCTAAAATAAAAGGGATTTAAGATCATTAAAGCTGGGCTGTTGCCTGGGTCCAATGCATTCCTGCACTTGTCCCTATTAGTCCCCCCCATTAGTTGTCCCCATTCTCAATAGAAGTCTATGTAGGAGAGCTGCCATTGGACCATGAAGTTGAACAAAGTTTGCGTAACTCTGTCTTACTCTATGGCTCTGGGTCTACCTACTGGCCATGGTGTGTACCACAGATAATAATCCCAAAAGGAAAAACAAAACCAACATGGGGGGACTGACTAAAGGAGGGTTGGGTCCAGGTCAGGATAAGGGGCTCATTAGAACAACAGTCTTCATGTCAGTGGTCTGCCTTTCAATGCCAATTCATTTGGCAGACGATATACGGGCGAGTGTGGTTGTGTGACAGCACGGCATCGCCATGGTAACGCTGCCCTCTTTTTCTCTCAGTTTCTGTGCCTCCCTATATGCCCCCCCCCCCCCCCCCCAAGGGTTTCTGAGTCACAGCCCTCTCATCATTGTGTTTTGTGTTTGAAATTGACCTTGGCAAGACAAGGGCAGGAAGGCAATAAGAAGAGGGCATGTGCGTGCCCTTGCATGAGCACATACGCACGCAAGCATGCGCGCACGCACACGAGCACACACAAACGTTGTGTCACAATGCTGTGGCTCATCAGAGACGATTGAGGTTTCTTTTGAAACGAAGGCGAAGGGATCCAACACAAGTACGCAGGTACACACACACAGAGTTGCTGAATAACGTTGCCAGTGCCTTGTACAAACGATCCTGGCGAGTCGTGCTGAGTTTTTGCCCTGCAGGGATGGCTTCTGATCAGATGTGGTTTCACAGTCACAGAGCCATGCTGTCTCTGCTGTACTGCTGACTCGGCATCGAGTCGTATTGGAGAGAGGAGGCTCCAACAAACATCCAAATGCTCATACATGTCGGAGTATGGGGGGGAAACAAATTATGAATATTTCTTCCCTCTATTTGTTTGACTGTCACCTATACGTATTTCTGTCTGACTGTTCCTGTCTGTACTCTTTTTACGCTTGTGATGACTTTCCAAGTTACGACCTGCACATTAGCTATAGGCCATTTTACTTCTGGTTCATTTGGGGTGATTTATTTTAGATTGTTTTCTAAATAAAATATCCTGTGCATCTGGCTTTCAATGGTGGAAGAAAATGTGTTCACTTGAACATACTTTATACTTTTCACAAATAACTCATTTTCTGAATGCATTTTACTGTACTGTACTGTACTGTACTGTACTGTACTGTACTGTACTGTACTGTACTGTACTGTACTGTACTGTACTGTACTGTACTGTACTGTACTGTACTGTACTGTACTGTACTGTACTGTACTGTACACCCGTATGTTACTTAGTACTGTACTGCAGTGATTGTTAAACCATTGAATTGTTTCATTAGCTAACTCTGGTCCATTTGCTTTGATGTGGAAAATTGAAATGTTAATTCATGTGCACCGTCGCAGGTAAGGTAAATAAATAAACGTCCATCCTTGGTGTGAATTTTACATTGAAGAAATCAACATTTTGTGCATTATATAATTATCAAATAAACGCAAAAATATCATATTGAATATACTGTATGATTCATAGAGGGTACTGTCTAACTCAATTGGACAAAACAAAGTGACCAAAATTGTATCAAGATTGTTTTACAAGCCTTAAGCTGTTTTATCAAGAAGACATCAACGGATGAGCGTTGTGAGCAACTGACAAGTCAAGTGACTCAGCCTCGGTCTAACCTGAGCTTCATTGACATCGAACATGGATCATTAACACCCCTTTGTGCGTGCGTGCGTGCGTGCGTGCGTGCATGCACGTGCGTGCAATGTAAGAAGCAGACGAGAGAGGAGCTCTGGGAGAATGTGCCGTCCGTATGTGCGGCGGCCGGTAATCAATGCATGTGTCATGTTTCATTGGAAGCCGTTAGCCCAGATCAGAGCGCCGTGTCTTTAGAGATCCTTAGCTTGTGAAGTCTGTTCTAACGCTCACCCACTCGCTCAAACACCAACCCACTCTCTCTCTCTGACGCACGCACACGCACACACACACACACACACACACACACACACACACACACACACACACACACACACACACACACGCAAAGAGAAATCCAGGCAGAAACTTACCAGACAGAAAGGCAACTTTTTCCTTGAGAATGGGCAGCACCTCCATGGCTCTCATCTCCTCATTTCTCCTGAACGCTGAACAAAAGACAGAGAGAGAGAGGACAAAGTCAACATAATCAAATCAATAATCAAATAAATAAAAAATATGTAAGGCTGAGCCATATAGAGGTCTCAAGACACGTCTCCTGTAATCTGAGGATGGGAGGACAGATTTGGATGATTTGTATTCAATCTCATTCTCTGGTATAAGGATTTGGCTGGCCCCAGCAAAGAATCAATACACAAACACAGCACAGTTTATTCCCTGTGGATTTTAATGAGCTCTGTTCCGAAGACCCGATCCACCCACACACACACACAACTACTGCAGTTCCACAATGCATGCGCTCACACACACACACACACACACACACACACACACACACACACACACAACTACTGCAGTTCCACAATGCATACACACACAGTCACACACACAACTACTGCAGCTCCACAATGCATGCGCTCACACACACACACACACACACACACACACACACACACACAGACAACTAGATGGACAGAACATTATTCTGTGCTTTGTGTTTTACACTGCTATGTACGTAGATCTATACTCTTGTTGAATTCCCACATAAAGAAATTCCTTGAGTAAAGTTCAAAATGCCGATCTACAAGCTCACAATGCTTTGCATCGCAACACATTGTGAGCTTGTGTTGTGAGCTTATTGTACAGTGAGCTTGTAGATCTGAAATATATAGGGCTGAAGTAGTTAGTGCGTTTTGTAATAATAATGAAAGTAAGTAGTCTACAAAGTAACTACTAGTAGTAACTAACTTTTCATATAATTGTAGTGGAGTAAAAGTATGACATTTGTCTCTGAAATATACATAAAGTATTGACATTTTTAAATACTTAAGTAAAGACAAATCTCAAAATTGTACTTATAGTATCTGAATACATGTACTTAGTTACTTTACACCAATGTTCAGCTCGACAATGCCACACACACACACACACACACACACACACACACACACACACACACACACACACACACACACACACACACACACACACACACACACACACACACACACACACACACACACACACACACACACACACACACACACACACACACACACACACACACACACACACACACACACACACACACACACACGTTTGGGGGAGATGAGACTCTAGACTAGCGAGGTTCAAACAGGCTTACAAGGTTATTATAGTTTATCATTTTTCATTAGTTTTTATTTACTTTTGTCAATATGACATTTTTCTTTTCAATTCCAGACAGTCTAGTTTGAATTACCTTTTAAAGCGGGTAAGTTTACGTTTTTATTGGTTTTAGTCGAGGTTGTAGATGTGTTGTACTTTTTCACAAAGAAAGGGGACAGAGCACCGCTCAACACAGTATACACTACAGTATACTGTATAGTGTTTAAGTGGTTAATGGGAAAGTATGCTTATGTTCATTTGAATCTCTAGCACACAGGTGTTGAGATGTGTTGTCCTCACAATAGAGAACCATAAAAGTCAGGTTAACAAATCGAGTTGTACTTAAACACAGACACTTTAGACAATTTTCCACCCAAATGATCCCAATTTGTTCCAATCTAAAATTATCCAACACGCTGAACACGGTGAGAAGAAAATCATATTCAAGAGGGACATTTCGTTTCATCTTACCGGTCCTTTAATTTGGGTTTAATGTGAACAAGTGTGGCGATACTCAAATGAAACTTCAAAGGTTGAACTGTAAAAGACCTTGGAAAGTAGTTGGACACAAACTTTTTCCACAAACCTTTTCCAGATACTTAAAGTATGATGAACACTTTCAGTTACTGTACTTTAGATCAAGGAAACCATTATTTCCCAAAACCATATTCAGTAGAAGCAGTGAAGTCAGGGGGCAATAGCACAGATTCTTGTATAAAAAGGGACACAGGTGAGACAGATACAGACATCTCCATGAATGGGCACAAAACGGACACAGACAGACGAAGCCCCCCCCGACAGCATGATTCAGACAAATTGTCCGGACCTCCGGTGCGACATAGTGGTGTGTGGGGGCCACAACTCTAGATGTGAGGCCCGAACTAGTACAACAGAATGCCCCACGACAGCAGACTATCATTTATGTGTAAGGTAAGGTGTATTAAACAGCTTTTAAGACTTCACACTTCCTGGCAGGGATTGACCCTGCAACGTCAAGCCGTATCAACTGGGGTGTCGTTGTGGAAAAGAACTCTCACTATGTTCCTAATGGCCTGTTGTAAAAGGACGATGGATGAGACGGAGCCCAGGGATCCTAGACGAGTGGAAGCTCCTTGACAATAACCTCCAGTTTATATACACAACTCTGGTCCTAAGAAACAGGTCTATATACCTAACCGCCACAGCCCTGTCTGCACCTACAGATAGGGCTGATTGAAATTAATATCACCTGCTGCACAAATAGACATAGGTACCACAAGTGTCATACACAGACAGACACACACGATTGAGCCAGATACAGTTTCATCTGCATGTTACACACACACACAGACACACACACACAGAGACAGAGAGAGACACAGAGAGACAGAGAGAGAGAGACAGAGAGAGAGAGAGAGAGAGAGAGAGAGAGCGCTACATAACTTGATGGACAGATTTGGCTCAGAGCATTAGCTTCACACAAAGAGAACAGGTCCATTATTCTGTGCTGAGTGATGGTTTCTGGCTGGACCGCCGGTCCCCAAATCCCAGCATATTATGCACAGAGGGATGCTCTGGTGGAAAAACACCATGGCATACTGCAGTCAAACTGGACAAGCTGGAGGTGGCCCCTCCTATACCCTGTGACCAGTGTTGTTTTGGGCAGCAAACTTTGACTTTTACTTTTAGTCGTAGTCTCTTGAATAGTTTTCATTTAGTTTTAGTCACATTTCAGTCACCTGGAATGTTCTAGTGTTAGTCTAGTTTTAGTCGACTAAATCTGCAGTTGATTTAGTTGACTAAAATGTGTTTTGGCGGGCCTTGATGCCATCGTAATGACTGATTTTACAGTGAAAATAGCCGATCTACAAGCTCGTCGCAGCGTGACGCGTTGTCAGCTTGTAGAGCAGCTATTTCCAGCATGCAACCAATTGGAAAATGACTTATACTGGATCTCTTGTCAACTAGTCCCTCCCTAACATTTTAGTCCAGTTTTTATCTGTTGGCAAAATTGTCAATACATTTAGTCGTAGTTTTAGTCATCATGGCTCACTTTTCATTTAGTTTTCGTCAGTAAAAGTAGGTAGTAAGTTAGTTTTAGTCGACAAAAACAACACTGCCCTATGACCATCTGTTATGAGCTAGCAGGGATGAGACGTTCTGTGATTTAAACTATAGACCAACAGACCCCGTCTGTAAAGAGTTTGTGCCAGGGACCTCCAGAACTGAAGATTTATGTTAAAATAAATCAGAAATTATTCCAAATAATTTCCATATATATATATATTTTTTTTTAAACTGTTTAACCCATTGATATATGGTACGTTGATACCTATATACGTTGTTTTACCTTTGAAGCCGGATGCTACCTCTGTGTCTCCTTAGTTATTGCTATTTGCTATACATGCAATACATAATGGAATAAGAATTTGAAGGTTTTCACTGTGAGCTTGTAGATCTGCTATTTTTGAATAGGGGACTCCCTGGAACCCACCCGAGGACCCTACTTTGAGAACCACAGCTGTAGCCTATATATCATCAACGAATCAATGAAAGAAAAAAAAAAAGAATCATCTCAACCTGTTGTTAGCTGTACATAAATAATAGATTATACTGCTGGTCCGATGCGCCTCTGGTTTATCATAATGAATAAACAATGTGTAATATATATTTAAAACGTTATTGCATCCATACTCTTATTATTCATCGATGTTAGATCTACTACTCCTCCTACGCCTGCATCTGAATCCAAAAGGCAGATCGTGATCTACCAGTAGATCACACAGGCTGTGGAGGTCGACCACACGACATTCCCCTAAAAATACATAATTTAAATATATTAAAAAAAAAAAAAAAAAAAAATTGGCATCTGCCACTTAACCATTTAGACCCGAGACCATATTCTACAAAATGTCTTCTGTAAGTCATGACAGTTTTCAGTGGTGCTCAGTCAGGACCCCCAAAGATTATCTGTATTTGACCACCGGACCCCGAACAATTAATTTTTTTTTTTAGATCTGCTATATTTCAACAGTTACGATTTGTGACACTAGTCCTTAATTCCCAGCTACGGTCTCTTGGTATTGCTGTACACTTTTCTTTTTTTGCAACATTTCTCTGCGATGACACAATATATGACCTCATATGGAATGTATCATTTAATATACTGTATGTGTTCTGGCACTGTACGGAATCTATAGCCTACTGATGGCAAAGTGGCACGTTAGGAGGAAATCTTTCATAGAAGCAAAGAAATTCTAACATCAGCATTTTCTCTCTGCAAGTTTTATGAAACAGAAAAAATACTTATGCCGTAAGAGACGTTTTCACAAAGTGTCAAATAAATCATTTTATCGATAATGCACATTGCACAGATCCCCGCCCTCCATTTATGACTCACCAGTTACAACTCTGTTTATTCCCAGATGCTTTTGGCTCTTCCTCTCTTAAAAACAAAAAGCTAAAATAGCCTGTCTACAAGCTCAGCCAGTTCAGCGTTTGTTATTTTGCAGTAAAATGCAGGATTTATTTTAGATAGATAGAGAATGGCTATAATATAAATCTGTATTGCTTTGGGTTGAAACTGGTCCACTTCCATCCCAGTGCATTTCCAGAGTCCATGTCCTATTTCTTCTCTTCTGTCAAGCCTTGGTATATATTTCACACCTCCATTCTCTGGCTCTGTGAAGCCCTTCTCGGTTCCACCATCCCCAACCCTGCTTCAATTCCACCACTTCCTTCTTCTCAAATCAATATCACAATTATTTCAACCTTTTGCCTCAAATACGATTAATGAATGATTATTTTTTTTAAAGACAAAAAAGAAATAGTGAAAATATTTTACGTTGATATAAATTAAATTTAATCTCCCAAAAAGCCTGCTATTTGATTATTCTACATGAGCAGCATAAAGACGTTTTTTGGTTCCAAATATTGGTTGATATATTTGCGGTTTATTGCCTCTCTCTCTCTCTCTCCCTATCTCCCTCCCTCCTGCTCTCTCCCTCTCTCTCCCCCTCTCCCCCCCCCTAATGATCGGTTTCACTGCTGTGAGCAATACAGTACAAGCTCACAAACATGTAGCGTCAACAGCGTGTTTGTGAGATATTATAGGTCTGCTATTTTCAACACATGACACCATCGGACGACGATGTATGAATCGGGCAGAGGATGATGTCATCTCTCTCTAGAGAGAGCTTGCCCACAGCGCAGCGCAGTCAGTGGTGATGCACACACGCGCGCACACACACACACAAGTTGTTACTATGTATTACATAATGAGAAAACAGTACAAGGAAGGTGTAACAGATGTAATCCCTCGGTTGTGCATCAAGCACTGGTGAGATGGTGGACTCATGCACAGGCACACGGTGCGCACACAGACACGCACACGCACACACACACACACACACACACACACACACACACTTCTGTTAGTCTATTATGTTCCAGTTGCAATTATGGATTTATGCTAACAATATGTTAATTTATTCTCTATTTTTTACTCATTCATCCTATCTCTTTCCTCCCCTCATTTAGCGTCCCCCCTCCAGTTACCATGATAAACTACATTTCTCAGCATGCTTGCATGCATAGACAGAATGGCTGTCTGCCTGCAAGCCAGATGATGGCCACAAGACAAAATATTGACAGGCAGGTGTGTGTGTGTGTGTGTGTGTGTGTGCGTGTGCGTGTGCGTGTGCGTGTGTGTGTGCGTGTGTGTGCACACAGTGAGTGCCTTGTTTGTAAGTGCCGTGTGAATTCACTACTGTAACTGTATAGTATTTTAACGGTTGCCTAAGGCTAGTGACTGCCTCCCACCCCACACACACACACACACACACACACACACACACACACACCTCTGTGTGTGAGTCAGAAGGCTGATAGTTCACTGCTGCACCTAAATCACTGGTTCACGAAAATAAATGTTGGATCACGACCCCACTTGGAAAATCTCATTAGGGCTCGCGGCCAACTCTCCTGACCACTTATCAGATGGGTGGGCAGAGTGGTTTTAATAATAATAAATCACTTGTGTTCCGGCTTGGATCGATTGGAACCATATAGTATAACTGAAGTTGTTATAATTGTTGGTGTCACAATGTTAAATGTTTGCATTAACCCATTTTGGGGCGGGAGCCGGGAACCCATTTTGGTGTCAAGCATTGTGATATACTTTAGCTATTGAAAAATAGCAGATCTGCTATTTTAAAGTTTTTAACTCAAATTTTTGCTTCTGGGGGGGGGGTCCCTGGAACTACATATTTTCAGATGGGGGACAGTGGCCAAATACATATACTTTTGGGGGTCGTTGAAATGAAAATGTTTGAGAACCACTGACATGGACACGTGGGTTTTTCAGAAAACGGTCAAAGATTTAGAAGATATTCAGTCTACAGTAAATGAGTTAAAGTCTCAGTGTTTTGCCAATTATTTGGACGCCCACTTAGTTGCAATATCACGTTCCACAGGTTGAGAAACGGTGACCAAAAATAATCCCAACATGTCCTGAACACACGAAGAAAGAAGCACATGTTGGACAGATACAAGACAGACGGCATTGAATCCTTCAATCATTTCATATGGCGCTTTTCTTTTTTTTAATTTTTTCTTATCCCAAGGATTTTGTAACCCATTTTTCACCCCTGTGTCAATTATCTAATGTGATCCTGGGCTCTACACACCCTCCGCCAACCTAGTCCCCATATATGGGGGACATGGGGAGAGCAACGGACTTGAACTCATGCCTTAGTGTCTAAGTTGCTCCTTTACACCTTGACAGGGGTGAGTTTCCCTGGTTGGACGTAGCGCGTGGAAGGAACACGTTATTCCAACCAGTTCCTTTCCCCTCCATCAGGCGCCCCGGCTGGCCAGGGGGAGGCAGTTTAGAGACCAGGATTACTGCATGTTTTTTGTGCCCTATAGGGGACACAGGGAGAACATGCAAACTCCACACAGAAAGGGCCCTTTCGCCAACCCCGCCTCGGGTATGGGCACTGATCATCATCTCATACACACACACACAAATACTCTTTTTAACCACTTAACCCATTTAGGAGGAGGAAACACGCCGCCAGCACCCACAGCGTCCCGAGCGGGAATCGAACCAGGACCAACATATTTTCAGATGGGGGTCGGAGGCCAAATACATATAATTCTAGGGGTCCTTGACATGAAATAGTATGAGAACTGTCAGGATTTAGAAGACATTTGTAGAATCGTCCTGGTGTGGCTTCGGGCTTCAGCCTTCAAGGGTTCTTCTGATTAAATGGTAAATGGTGCATTTATATAGCGCCATTATCCAAGGCACACATTCATACACTGATTGCGGCGGAAACCATGCAAGGCACCAACCTGCACACCGGGAGCATTTAGGGGTTCATAGTCTTGCTCAAGGACACTTTTACACTAAACTCTGGGGGAGCCCCGGGTTCGAAGTACTGCCGGTCACTCTACCCCTGAGCCACTGCCGCCCCATCTGTGGGCTAATCACACACACTCAGTCTCACTGCGTTTGAGAGAAACAGACAGACGTGGGGATGAAGCTCTATAAACTCTGCTGTAATGGTGTCATGTAAACGCCTTTCTTTGCCACTAATCTCCAAGCGCACACTGGGATTAAGGCAGATTAACGTGTGGCTCTGCAATATAACTACCATAAACGTAGCACTAGAGAGAGTAATCACACATTTGTGAATAAACCAGAGTGACTGTACCGCAACACCAGTGCACACACACACACTCTTTTAAACCACTTAAGCCATATATGCTTTGCCGTATGACAAATAGTGAAAGATATACAAGCTGTGATGCCTGTAGATGCTTGATAATGTCACAAATAGTCATAAGAAATGACATGCCCAAAACAGGGAACCCAGGTGCGAAGTGGTTAACATGATTGCAGAGTGGACACCCACAAAAACAAACATACACTCTCTCTCTCTCTCTCTCTCTCTCTCTAACACACACACACACACACACACACACACACACCTCCCCTGGCTGTACGGTGTTGTGGGAGAACTGAAAGTGGTACAGCCCAGCAGCTCCACCACACAGCACAGGGCCAGCTAAATATAGAGCAGCCAGGTCAGAGAACAGAGCTGGAATCAAAGCTCATAAAGAATGAGGCGCACGCACACACGCACACGCACACAGATCTGATGAAGTTGATGAGAGCAGGGATGTCACACCACAGTGGGAGAAACAGAATGAGGGATTTATGGAAGCCAGGGAGAGATGACAGGAGCATAGACGGATGGATGGATGAGAGAAACGGAGACCGCTGCTGCAGACACTGATGTAATCCTGCCATAAACACAGGGAGGGGGGGTAGAGGATGACAGAAACAGGATGCGAGAGAGAGAGAGAGAGAGAGAGAGAGAGAGAGAGAGAGAGAGAGAGAGAGAGAGAGAGAGAGAGAGAGAGAGAGAGAGAGAGAGAGAGAGAGAGAGAGAGAGAGAGAGAGAGAGAGAGAGAGAGAGAGAGAGTGTGTGTGTGTGTGTGAACTGTGATAGGAGGGAGAGAGCGAGAGATGTAAAGACACCAAAAGACAAAGACGGACAGAGACAGAAGAGAGACAGGGTGATCTGGGTGGAGGAGAGACAGAGACAGAAGAGAGACAGGGTGATCTGGGTGGAGGAGAGACAGAGACAGAAGAGAGACAGGGTGATCTGGGTGGAGGAGAGACAGAGACAGAAGAGAGACAGGGTGATCTGGGTGGAGGAGGAGAGACAGAAGAGAGACAGGGTGATCTGGGTGGAAGAGAGACAGAGACAGAAGAGAGACAGGGTGATCTGGGTGGAGGAGAGACAGAGACAGAATAGAGACAGGGTGATCTGGGTGGAGGAGGAGAGACAGAAGAGAGACAGGGTGATCTGGGTGGAGGAGGAGAGACAGAAGAGAGACAGGGTGATCTGGGTGGAGGAGGAGAGACAGAAGAGAGACAGGGTGATCTGGGTGGAGGAGGAGAGACAGAAGAGAGACAGGGTGATCTGGGTGGAGGAGAGACAGGGTGATCTGGGTGGAGGACAGACAGAGACAGAAGAGAGACAGGGTGATCTGGGTGGAGGAGAGACAGGGTGATCTGGGTGGAGGAGAGACAGAGACAGAAGAGAGACAGGGTGATCTGGGTGGAGGAGAGACAGAGACAGAAGAGAGACAGGGTGATCTGGGTGGAGGAGAGACAGAGACAGAAGAGAGACAGGGTGATTTGGGTGGAGGAGGAGAGACAGAAGAGAGACAGGGTGATCTGGGTGGAGGAGAGACAGGGTGATCTGGGTGGAGGAGGAGAGACATAAGAGAGACAGGGTGATCTGGGTGGAGGAGAGACAGGGTGATCTGGGTGGAGGAGGAGAGACAGAAGAGAGACAGGGTGATCTGGGTGAGGAGAGACAGAGACAGAAGAGAGACAGGGTGATCTGGGTGGAGGAGGAGAGACAGAAGAGAGACAGGGTGATCTGGGTGGAGGAGGAGAGACAGAGACAGAAGAGAGACAGGGTGATCTGGGTGGAGGAGAGACAGGGTGATCTGGGTGGAGGAGAGACAGAGACAGAAGAGAGACAGGGTGATCTGGGTGGAGGAGAGACAGAAGAGAGACAGGGTGATCTGGGTGGAGGAGAGACAGAGACAGAAGAGAGACAGGGTGATCTGGGTGGAGGAGAGACAGGGTGATCTGGGTGGAGGAGGAGAGACAGAAGAGAGACAGGGTGATCTGGGTGGAGGAGAGACAGAAGAGAGACAGGGTGATCTGGGTGGAGGAGCAATCTAATCATCATCATCTCTCTTGATGTGTTCCCGACCTTGTCTTTCGAATTCTTGCTAATTCAATTCCACCTGTCCAATGGCCTCACATCACAACAAACAGAGAGAGTATGTGTGTGTGTGCGTTTGTGTCTTTGTGTGCGTGCGTGTGTGCGTGCGAGTGAGACATTGGCTGATGGGAAAGGCAGTCCAATTGCCACCGTAATACAGTAGCAGCCCCCGGTGGGGAACACCAGAGCACCAACGTGGCACAGAGAGGATCCAGCTCTCATGCCGCTCGGAGGAAAAACTGTAGCCAAAGCCTAAATCCTGCCATTCCAAAACGCGTTATTCTAAGTAACCACCAGACGTCCTAGCTCCACCCCCCTCACCCAGCTCCCCCCTCCTCCTCCCATCATCATCTTGACACTTTCCACACCTCCTCGTGGAAAACCCTGATGCTGACATTTTCCACGTGACGTGACGAGTGGATGACGCGGTGCCACCGTCTGTCAATCTGCAGCCAGCGATCGGATCGCCACCCTCCTGCTTTACCCATTAGACGTGTTGTATAAACTGGAAGTCTTTATATACACCTCTCTATAGCCGGGGAAAGTATCTTCTGTCCTTTCATGTTTCCATCTGAGAAATCATTTCTTTAAGTGCACAAAGTGACAAAGTCCATGTCAAAGTTTTTAAAGAAAAACCATTTAGAGTATCGACCTTCAGGTCTGGGGGGGGGGGGGGGGGTTAAGAAGAACTGTGGAACAGACTTTACTCAGAGCCGTTAATCTCACAGACACACTTTGAGAAGTAGTAGGGGGAGGTGGGGGGGGGGGGGGGGGGGGGGACAGAAAGAGGGGGTTAAGGGTGTTGTCACTGAGGGCTGAGCTGGTTTAGGGGGTCTGGGGGTGGGGGGGGAGGAAGGAAGGGGGATAATCCACAATATGTGGAGCGATAACGCCAACACTGCACTCTGTCAGAGAAGCTGCTTAAGAGGGAATGAGGGGGACTTTGGTCTGGGGGAAGAACCCCCCCCCCCCCCCCCCGCACCTTCCTCCTCCAGAGAGAGGCAGGGAGAGGGGTGGGGAACGGTTGAAAAGAGGTAGGGTACAGGCAGAGTAATCTAGTAATCTGCGGAAGTGCTCGTTCTATCTCAATGGAATAGTTCCAATGTTTGGAACCATCGCCCATAGGCAACCCGCTTTGCGGCGAGAACAAAGCGTGTCGCCACTCTCTTACTAGATTACTCTGGGTATAGGTACGGCGAACAAGATCACAAGGTTTTACTTGTCGATTAATTGTCATCATATAGATAATTGTGATTCAAGATTTAATTGTTTTTCTATTTCTGTTTGCCTTTTAGGGTTTGTAAAGAAATATGGCACGGGGCGCTGGGCAGATATGACAAATAACTGAAATATGCAAAGAAATAACTGGCAATAACCGGATACCAATAATCAAAAGAAGTGCTGTGCAAACTGCATTGCCAAAATAGGCCATATTTAATAGTTTTATACTCAATACAATAAAATGTGAAAGCCAACAGAGTAAAGGCCTGCTGATACTTAGTTGAGCAGCGATGTCATGCGCCGAAAATAGCCGATCTACAAGCTCAGAGCACGTTATGCATGTTTTGGGAGCTAGACTCAGTGCGAGAGACTGACTATAATCGGATCTCCTAACTTTGTTAAGAGTTCGAGTCTCGACTGAGACTAACCGAATGATAGATGGGACTTCGGATGGGAAAGGTGGAAGAGTTCAAAGTACAAGTTAAGGTTCGGATATTATCTAATCTTAGACACAATCTCAGAAGAACAGTTCTGGCTTTATGGAACAGGAGATGACGTAACCACTAAGTCGTCGTGACGTCAACCTAGACACACAGAGAGAGAGGACGTCAACCTAGACACACACAGAGAGAGAGAGAGAGAGAGAGAGAGAGAGAGAGAGAGAGAGAGAGACAGGGGGGGAGATGGAGAGACACTCCAACATATCTAAATCACATGAAAGGCGTTTGACATCTCCAGCTGCATGTGTGTATCTTTAGACAATAGGAGTGATTACAACAGGTCAAAACTGTGTGTGAGTGCATGTGCGTGTGTGGTGGTGGAGTCGTGTGCTCGTGCTGTCAACCACACTGACACCCTTGCACGGTGAATGTGTGTGTGTTTGTGTGTGTGTGTGTGTGTTGTGTGTGTGTGTGTGTGTGTGTGTGTGTGTGTGTCTTTGTCTCTTGGCAGTCAACACCTCACCCAGACATGAAAAGGCTTCCGACCAGTAGGGTCCTGAGAGGTCAAGTGGGCATTACACGGGATAATACTACAAAGCAATGTACCACACACACACACACTTCCACCATACTAGCACCTCACAAAACCCTGGGGAGGTTGAGACTGAGAGAGAGTGTGTTTATGTGTGTGTGTGTGTGTGTGTGTGTGTGTGTGTGTGCGCGTAGGCGGAGCCAGAATGCAACAGTTGGTCGGAGTGAGACAGATGGACAGTGTGCGTGTGGTATGGACTATAGAGGGCGGGGGGTGGGGGGGGAAATCATTGCTTACATACCACATAAATACGCACACATACGTACGTGCAGAATGTGTGTGTGCATGTGTGCGTGCAGTGCAGTGCACGTTATGCACTCATTCACACATACAGTACATGCACGAATGCACCAGTATGCAGTGCCAAGGGCCAAGGCGCACATGCGTAGACACACACACACACACACACACACACAGTCCACACTTGAGGCCAGTGGCGTACAGGAATAATCTCATAATGGTCCCTGATAGCAGCTGACTTGAAGACACTGGTTCCACAACCAGTTGTTGTCATCAGAAACTAGAGTTGTCCCGACGAAAC
>NC_139697.1:24465001-24534812 GCF_964188405.1 Protomyctophum parallelum | reverse complement strand
TCTACTGGGTCATCATCACACATCTCTGTTCTGTTTATCACAGAAACCGGTGATGTGCGCAAGTCGTCACCCAATCATGATCATGCGTGGACATAACCCATGACCGAGCGCTGCCGCTTTCTCACCGGCGGTGCACAATAACCCCATTGAGGCAGCCTGCCTGAGTGTGGTGAGCAGTCATGCTTAATTCGTTGTCCGTCCGCCGGTGTCACACAATGAAAAACAGCAGATCCGCAAGCTCACGGCGCGTCGCGGTTCAACGTGCATGTGAGCTTGTCGATCTGCTATTTTCCATCGGGGCTTTCAGTTAGGGCCTAATCATGTGCTGTTGACATGTAAACATGCAGATGCTTGACCTACACTGGTATGTTTGTTCCCTTCCCCTGACTGGGAGCCTCCCGTTGTGACCCGGGTGGCGAGCGCGGCATAATAGCGGGATAGCGTTGGAAGCGGCTTTCAATCGGCTGTATCCGTGATACATTATTGACCCGTTTCGACGGACGATTCTACAAATGTCTTCTAAATCAGTTTTATGAAAAACCCATGTTTCTATGTCAGTGGTGCACTGGTGGTGCTCAAACTATTTCATGTCAAGGACCCCCAGAATTATCTGTATTTGGCCGCCGACCCCCATCTGAAAATATGTTGTTCCAGGGACCCCCCCAGAAGCAAAGATTTGAGTTAAAAACATTCGCTCTGAAAGAATATATATATATATATTCAAAGATTTGCAATCGTTACATTTTCACGATTTTTCAAAAATAGCAGACCTACAAGCTCGTAGCGCGGCACTAGGTACCGCGCTATGAGCTTGTAGATATGCTATTTTTCAATAGCTAAAGTCTAGCATAATGCTCAAAACACCAAAAGGGGTTCCCGGCTTCCTGCCCCAAAATGGGTTAAAAAAAACTTTTGAAAAGATAAGAGCACACACTGGAATAACACAATAGCACACACTGGAAACACACGGGCACACACACTGGAATAATATGCCCCAAAAGGATAAAAGTTGTTTTTATTACCACAGTTAATGTGACGTTTCGACTCGAGGCTATGGCTCTTCCCTGAGACGGGCTAGGGTCTGAGGAAGAGCCACATGGCTCAAAACGCCACATTAACGGTGGTAATAAAGCGTTTATCTTTTGGAGCATAATGCAGAGAGCGCCGGACTCCATGATTTCACTGTTGTTCGCTTCTAACACTGACCTGTACCTGGCATTTGGAAGGTTTTGGATGTGTCGTGCTCTTGTACACTTTCAAAAACTTCAAATTGTTCACCACCTACAGTCCAGCTCTGTTCCTCTGAGGTTTTGAAAGGTACCTTTCAAAACCTTTCAGTCAAAAGGTACCTTTGGAAGCCACACCTCTGATGGGTGGGGTTTAGCTGAACAACGTTGGTTGATGGCTGCACTTAACGTTGGGTAATGGCATCAGATAAGACTTTTCCGTTTGGATCATTGGATGTATATGGGCAAAAAAAAAGCAGATCAAAGCAGAGAGGGCTTGTAGATTCGTGTAGACAGAAAAAACAAGGGTTTAATATAGGGTTAATATCCAACCCTCCTGTTGAGAACGGACATAAGGCTACTAGTGACACGAGCACCGTTTATTGATGACATATGGCCACACTTGGGTCCATGATCTTATGGGAGAAGCGCAGATTCACACACACACACACACACACACACACACACACACACACACACACACACACACACACACACACACACACACACACACACACACACACACACACACACACACACACACACACAGTGGTAAAGAAGGTGTGAATTGTAAAGGGAGTCAGGTTCTTTCTCTTCCACATTCCACAGAATTCTTCCCTGTATTGGGAGTTGAGGAACTGCAACAGTTTTACCACACAAAGAGATCAAAAAGAAGGGGGGGGGGAGCAAGAGAGATAGACAGAGAAAGAATGGGATGGGAGGCAGACCCAAATACAAATAATACTTGGCATATTTGCAATGCCAAAGATGTCTTCTGCCCTGCCGGAGTCTCAATGTTTACCATTGTGATTTTCTTTCACTGCCGTAGTGTTATCGCAGTAGAAATAAGACGATCTGGTGTGTGTGGTGAGGCGGCCAGACTTGAATTTACATTACGTTCTAGCCACCTACTCCTAGAAAAAAAACAACAGTTTGGATATTATTCCCTCGGATCCTTGTATATCTGGCTCTGCACACGGTGGAAGTGGGGGGTCAGTAGTGTCCGTCCCCCCCCCCGTCCCCCACACACACACATCTTACAGACCCTAGTAGGGCAAGTCTCATGTCAGCCAGCCGTTAGGAGTAAAGCTAAACAACTGAGGCACATGGATAACGGCCATGGAGGAAATGACAAAGCAAGAATTCAACTGATCAAATCCCCCAAACATCTCCACCACACACACGCACACAGTCACACACACACACACACACACACACACCCCTCTGCTAAACAGCGCTCGTATACACTGTACCCTTCACACAGATCTCTCTTCTCCGATATATACAATACTGCTCTCTTCCCCTCTCTCCGGGGTCACTTTAACACCAGATAGATAGCCCTTTCTGTGGGCCCCATGCTGAGCCTGCTCCCACATGCTAGTTCTCGGCAGGCACAGTCATAGTGCACATTTTTTGAGTCATAAAACACTTGCATAAAAAGCCAAGTACCCTCTCATTTAAACATGCTCATTGTCTGGGCCATTGTTGTAGCTTAAACACTTACGTTGCAGTGCAAGGGGCAGAGACGTCGGACTATAGGACAATGACTAATACCCCCTTTTTAGCCAAATGTCAATAACCTTCTGGTGGTGACTGTCTGTGTAGAGTCACATGAGTGGGCACAGAGAGAGAGAGAGAGACGGGCCAGTGAACAGGACGTTTACACTGGATCAATGTATTGCTGTACTTCTGTGTACTGAATTAATACTTAACCCATTTTGGGGCGGGAACCCCTTTTGGTGTTTCTAGCATTATGTTATACTTTAGCCATTGAAAAACAGCAGATCTACAAGCTCATATTTCATGTTTTTTTTGATAAATCAGGAAAATGTAGTGCAAGTCTTTGAATATATATTCTTTCAGAGCGAACGTTTTTAACTCGAATCTTCTGCTTCTGAGGTGTCCCCTGGGAGAAACAACATATTTTTAGATGGGGGGCAGCAGCCAATTATACATTTTTGGGGGTCCTTGACATGAAAATGTATGAGAACGACTGACATAACAGGTTAAATAATATTATTAGCAATAGGTTATATAGTGAACCAGCTGGACACCCGGACAGAGATGGGGGGGGAGAGAGCAAAAGAGGACAAGAAACAAATAGGAAATGAGGCAAAGAGAGGGAGAAAAGGGAGCATGACCGAGAGAGGGATGGGGGGCGACAGTGAGACAGCAGTTCTGAATGCACTGGAGACCCAATGAGAAAACAGTACAATGGCCTTTCAGGACTCGTCCTAGTTCGGTGTTCTCTCTCTCTCTTTGGCATGGCTTAAAATAGGAGCAAAGTCCATGGTGACAGATTTTCCGAACCAATCCTAATCAATTTTGAACTCAATTCATGGTCACTTAGTTCACACCACAACACGGACAAAGACAGTTAAGACTCACTCACGCCTCCCTTTTGTTTCCTTATCATGTCTCACCTCACCTGCATTGAATTAACTTCCTTCTTAGTAGTGGACAATAAAACAAAATAAACAGCCCTTTCACAATACTTTTGTTTATGCTCCTTTCACAATAATGCGTGAAGAAATCGCTTATCAGTGCACGTGACCTCGTGCCTACCTTCTCCCTCTATTACCCCCCCCCCCCCTCTCCCTCTCTTTCAAAACAAAACAAGAACACAACCTACCGCCTGCCTTCTCCCTTCTCTCCGTCTTCTCTCCATTTCTGTCAATGCCCCCGCTCTTGCGCTGCTCTCCCCCTCGACACTTTCCCCTCTCGCGTTCCAGCTTGTAAGAGATGACGGCGGGGCTACAAATTTTCCCCGAGCCCACACCAATTAGCTATCACGCCAGAGAAATTACCGAACGAGAGCACAGGAGAGAAGAAAAGTGGGACAACCTCCTTTTATTAAACGCACGGAGAGGAGTGAGAGAGGGGGGTGTGTGTGTGTGTGTGTGTGTGTGTGTGTGTGTGCGTGCGTGTGTGTGCATCTTATTTCAGCTGTTCCTGAGGTTCATAGTACAACACAGAAAAGCTCCCTTGTTACGTTTGAATTGTTTTTAATAGTTACATTACCTTGGCTGAGAAAATACACTCAGCTAGTCTCCATTGCTGAGAGATTGTCTGACAATAAAGCGAGTTTTATCGCATTCAGACCGCAGACAGATCCCAACAGGCGAATGGGCTATTCTTAAATTACACTAATAACACTCTTCTAGAGGCTACGTCTCTGCTTTAGAATAGCTATTAAAGTTGCATTCCGGAAAATATTTGAAAGAATAAAATGTTATTTTGACAGGTTAACTGCGGACAATTTAGGCATTCACAGTCGTCCTTTTAGGCTAGACTGCCTAAGTTAAGTTATCTTTGAACAGCCACTGCACCGACCGCTGAGTTGCCAAAGTGTCGACCACAACAACAGAACGGAGCAGGAAACGCTCCGCAACCCCTCCATTGTAATGATTAGGGACTCAATGTCCCTTAACCAATCTGTGTTGGACGAATAGGCAGTATACCTACACTTCCTCTTCCCCCAGGGAGGCTCAAATACAGTACACTTCAGAAATAAGCCCAAACTAAAGCAACGGGCAACTATGAATATTAAGCTATGTTACAGCCCTATGTCGCTTATAATAAGCAGAACTGGCAACACTGCAAACTGCGCTGCAGGCTTCTTTTTGCAATTCGGATGGGGGGAAAAAATTATGTTTCGTCGGGTGACTGGTTTTGTGCCGATAAAAAAAAAAAAAAGTCTGTTGCAATATAACAGTTTTAAGTAGTCTTTGACTAAAGTCTGAACAAGTTTGTTTGGTGTACTGTGTGGAGGCACCACAAGGATTTAGAAGACATTTGTAGAATGGGCCTCAGGTCTTTAGGGTTTAAGACAGGACATGAGGGCAAGGCGCTCGGGCGGCGCAGTGGTAAAAGTGCCTTGCTCACCACTGCAGAGCGTGGGGAGCGTATAGGGACACAATTGGCCTGTGTTTCGGGGGAGGGAAAGGATGTCACTGCACCTACAGGCAGGGGGGGGGGGGGGGGGGGGGGGGGGAGTAGGCTCCAAGTCCTCCCGGTGGGTGCTCCTCACTGCCAGCACGCAAATGTGTGAGGGGGAGGAATTAATTATTGGCATAATTAACGATTGGGGGTGAAAAAGCAACAACAAAAGACATGATGGCCAAAAACGGGCACATTTAGGCCGAATTCATTCACATCCATTTCACAAACAAAAGAAAACAACACTCCTGAGCTTCCCTCTCCAACTTGTTCACCGGGCTGTGGGCCGATAGAATTCTTCATCCAGAGAGATTCTGATCATGCCTTTTTTATATAAACAAGTCTCAAGTTTTAGCTCCCTAACTCCCTTCCATTTCCTCGCTGCAGAGAAGCCGTATACTTGGCCCCTTCCTGTTAGAAAAAGACGCCATTGATTTCAGCGATGTTTCCCGTTGGTGTTGGCAACCGGGCACGGACTCTAACGGTCCTGCTGCGGTCTTGTCCCTGAACCCAGTGACCAGTACCACCACCACCACCACCACCACAGAACACTGACTCACTCCTCCAGGCTTCTTATCAGCTGACCGGTTGGCTTTATCTTATAGCCCATTCAGAACGGGAACCCCCTTTTGGCTGTTTTAACCCATTCTGACCTGAGATCAGATTCATACGAGGTTTCCGCCGGACACACACTGGTCTGATGAACCCATTTTGACCTGAGATCAGATTCTAAAAAATGTCAGTCGTTCTTCGATTTTTCAAAAAATAGCAGACCTACAAGCTCGTATCGCGCCACTCGGTGGCGCGATATGAGCTTGTAGATCTGCTATTTTTAAATAGCTAAAGCATAACATGATGCCAACACCAAAATGGGTGCCCGGTCAGAATGGGTTAAAGCATTAGGTTATACTTTAGCTATGGACAAAATAGCAGACATACAAGCTCATAGCGCGGCACTCGGTGCCGTGCTACGAGCTTGTAGGTCTGCTGTTTTTGAGAAATGGTGAAAATGTGGCGCAAATCTTTGAATATTCTTTCACGGTGAACATTTTTAACTCAACTCTTTGCTTCTGAGTGGTTCCTGGAAGTGGAACAACATATTTTCAGATGGGGGTCGGAGGGCAATTATATATAATTTTTGGGGTCCTTGACGTGAAATATTGAGAACCACTGATATAGAAACATGAGGTTTTTAAGAAAACTGTCATGATTTAGAAGACTTTTTTTTTTTTCGACGTCAGGCCTAAATGGGCTAGAGCCATAGGGTGCATGTGCGCGAGTGTGCATGCGTTGTGGTGCGTGTGTGTGCGTTGTAGTGCGTTGCGTGCGTGTTGGGAGGGTATCACAGTCGTTTTGTTTATGGCACAGCTTTATAATAGGCCTATAAATAGGGACTAAGATACCATAGCTGGGATGGATGGACATGCACACGCACAGATGTTACCATGGTAACACACACACACAAACACCCGAACCAGCCTTGTTGCTGATATAAGATAAAACAAAACAGCCACCTTAATTTCCATGAATGAAAGCCTTGATTAGAACATTTTCTCTATTCAATTTCCATAAGGGTTTAGAGATCAGAGAACTGCACAAGCAGCACAACCTCTTTACTCCTTCATTTAGTCCTTAAACCGTCCAGCTATCGCATTCTAAGGGACATTGGTACATATATTCATCACGTCATGGGACATATGCTTCTTAGCATGACGGAAAACATACCTGCACGGTCAGATTCGTGCCAGCATATGACGTCATATGCTGGCCCCGGACATACGCATCATAGCACCTGACCTGACTGAAAACATTACTTGCATGCTCTGCTTGCACAAGTAATAATAATAATCTTTATTGTCCCGAAGGACAACAGTCTGTTCAAACACCCACATCAAGAACAACACATAGACATAGCACATAACACCAAGACGACACAAAAACATGAGGTCCCCACTGTGTACAGAACCATCCTATCATACATGTACGATGTGTACAGATACAGAACCATCCTATCATACATGTACGATGTATACAGAACCATCCTATCATACATGTACGATGTATACAGAACCATCCTATCGGGGAAGTTTGTTTAATGCCGCGATGGCTGAGGGGACAAAACTACTGCTGAAACGCACCTTTTTCCATGGAGAGGTTCTGTATCTTTGTCCAGATGGCATGAGGTTAAAGAAGCGATACAGAGGATGATCAGTGTCATTTGATATTGAAAGTGCTAACCGTGTAATGGCCTTATTGTTCAGATCAGAAAGTGCGGGTGTAGGGAGTCCGATGATCTTGGAAGCAATACGGGTAATACTGAAAAGTTTGTTTTTCCGTTAGGCTTGAATTAATGTGTGTGAAAGAAACACCGTTTAAAAAGCACAGTTTATTTACCATTACCTGCTGTGCATTCATTTATATAGTGGCTTTCTCCCCAAAGCGCTTCACAAGTTCGAGCATCATGTTGTACAGCCGACGGCAGAGGAGACATGCAATGCGAGGCACCAACCTGCTCGTCGCCAGCAGTCATTAGTCACGGATATCTTTATCTTTACCGTGTAATAATCTGTACATTCGTGGATCTTCTTTCACCCGTGAGCTTCCTCATTACCGAAGCTCTTTACAAGGTTCAATTTCATATTCCCTTGTGCAGTCATGATCAAAGACATTTGTTTACAGACGGCTGAATGATCGTTATATCGTGGAAGTATTATGCGTTTGTTCCTCTTTGTTGTTCTACAGGTCGGGTTTCTAGTTGCACAAGGCCTACCAACCCTTCTCAGTCACATCACAGCTGCTGATGATCGGCCATTTATTTGACTGTTCAATCACTCTGAACAACAACCACGGGCTGTTTATTCATGTCTGTGTTACACCAGGTGAAATGCACAAATATTAAACCGGCATCAATCATTATCCCTTTTGGTGTTTTAAGCATTATGTCATGCTTTAGCTATTGAAAAATAGCAGATCTACAAGATCATAGTGCGGCACAGAGTGTCGCGCTACAAGCTTGTAGGTCTGATATTTTTGAAAAATCGTGAAAATGTGGCGCGAATCTTTGAATATATATTCTTTCAGAGAGAACATTTTTTACTCAAATATCTGCTTCTGGTGAGGTCCCTGGAACAACATATTTGGAGATGGGGGTCGGTGGCCAAAATACAGATAATTCTGGGGGTCCTTGACATGAAAAAGGTTGAGAACCACTGACATAGTTTTTCAGATAACTGTCTTATTTTTATTTTTACAATCGTCTTCAGGTCTAAATTCATTAACTCATTTAGACCTGAGAACAGATTCTACAAATATCTTCTAAATCATGACAGTTTTCTGAAAAACCTGTTTCTATGTCACCCCCAGAATAATAATGTATTTGGCCGCGGACCCCAATCTCAAAATGTTGTTCCAGCCAGGGAAATAGCACATCTACAAGCTCGCAGTCGCAGAGAGGCACTCGGTGCCATGCTATAAGCTTGTGCATCTGCTATTTTTCAACAGCTAAAGCTTCAAATAAGGTTAAAAGTGGTTAAAAGCGACACTATGCGTTCCCTTCCTTAATGGGTTAATGGGATAATCCATTTAGACCCGAGGCCTTCTAAATCCTGACAGTAGTCGTTCTCCAACATTTTCATGTCATGGACCCCCAAAAGTAAATGTAATTGGCCGCCGACCCCCATCTGAAAATATGTTGTTCCAGCCAGGGACTCCCCCAGAAGCAAAGATTTGAGTTAAAAAAACGTTCGCTCTGAAAGAATATATATTTAAAGATTTGCGCCACATTTTAACATTTTTTCTCAGCTAAAGTATAACATAATGCTTAAAACACCAAAAGGGGTTCCCGCCCATATTGGGTTAATTAATGGGTTAATAACATTTTCGGCAGTAATAATCACCCTGGCTGACGGCTCTTCATTTGGGCAAGTTGTTGGCCGTACTTTTGCTCAAGGGCATCTGAGTGGCATAGGGTCAGCACTGTAGTGTGGTCCGGACGCACTGTACTTCCACCATCGCAGAGTCTAGGGGTTCAGAACTTCAGATCCGGTTTGGCAGAGCGTCTGCACTAACACTAACTGGGCCATGTTTGGGGGGGGGGGGGGAGAGGGGAGAGGTAAGCCGTACGCAGAGGGTGGCAGGGAAAATTAAACACCCGGCCGCTATTTGAATATAAATTATTTACTGTGTTAACAGTGTTGTTTTTGGTCTCTTGAATAGTTTTTCAGTAACCTGGAATGTTTTAGTGTTAGTCTAGTTTTAGTCGACTAAATATCATAAGATTTGTAACTAAAATGTATTTTGGCGGGCCTTGATGCCGTCGTAATTTTTACACTTGCTGAAAAGCCGATCTACAAACCCACAACATGTGGTAGCGCGACGCATTGTGAGCTTGTAGATCTGCTATTTTCAGCATGCAACTCATTGTAAAATGACTTGTCTACTAGTCCCTTCCTAACATTTGTGTCTAGTTTTTATTTGTTGACGAAATTGTCAGTACATTTAGTCTTAGTTTTAGTCATCATAGCTTAGTTTTTATTTAGTTTCCATTTAGTTTTCGTCAGTGGAAAGAGGTAGTCGACGAACATTTTCCATCTTAGTTTTAGTCGACGAAAGCAACACAGCTGCACAAGCAATCTTGAACAGAACGATTTGCACCAACAGAGAATACACAACCTTCTAGCAATTATTCGGCGAAACAACGAAAGCGCCTCGCTTTCATGACTAGCCACGACCTGCCACTGAACGTTTGATCTAACCTGCACCTGCAATTATGAGTAGGAATGAGTGCATGTTTACGAGATGAGTGTAATGAGGGAAATTACTAAAAGAAGTCAGTATTCAAAACACTATAGGTGGTAGTACTAAGTTATCAACATTCAACACATCAGCAAATAGAAAATATTTCTCCATAATTTCCCACCTACGTACATACCTTCGCCTTTTTGTTGTGTGGTACAAGGTCATGTCACACATTTTTGCTAAATTCTGAGAGCGTCGATTTATGTTTTCCAAATGATCATTACAATCATTAAAATGAGTGTAAACAGTAAACACTGCCAGTTAAAAACAGGACAAAGGCTAATGTGATCAAACGCACGAAACAAGATTCACAATAAATGTAACGACGTCATGACTTAGAAAAAGATACTGTTCACAAGTTGTTTTTTTCATTTTTACAATCAGACATTTTTGAACATTTTTGAAAAATCTTGAAAGTGAACGACTGAGAACTACTGATTTAGAAGGCATTTGTAGAATTGGCCTTGTGTCTTTAAGTGCGTATAATGTCCATACAGTATGTACATCTAGACCTATGTGAATGATGCAGATTGTACAAATAACTGGATAGTTTGTGTGTGGATGTTTACAGCGAGTCTCTGTAATTGCAGAGCCCATCTAGAGGAGGAACTGTGAGTGAGTCTGTCTCTGGACAGAGCTAATCTCACAAACCGCTGGATCACTGCCAAACGTCTCGTCCACAGCGTCCAGGAGGCCTGGCTCCACACAGTCCACACAACATTCTTTTCTTTTTTTTAGTTTTTGAAAATATTTAACCTTAAAAAAAAAGGTGCGTTAATTTAACTCAATGTTTAACCCATTTAGGCCTGATGTTGGCCTAGATGTTCTAAATCCTGACAGTTTTCTGAAATACCTATGTTTCTATATCAGTGGTGCTCAATATTTCATGTCAAAGACCCCAAAAATGATATATAATTGGCCACCGACCCCCACCTGAAAATATGTTATTCCAGGAACCCCTCAGAGTCAGAAGCAAAGACTGGAGTTAGAAACGTTCGCTCTGAAAGAATACCGGTATACATACAGTTTACAGTACATTGAAAGATTTGTGCCACCTACAAGCACCACCTACAAGCTCGTAGCGCGGCACTCGGTGCCACACTATGAGCTTGTAGATCTGCTATTTTTCAATAGCTAAAGTATAACCTAATGCTTAAAACACCAAAAGGGGTTCCCACTCCCCGCCCAGAATGGGTTAAGGCACTATTGAATAGAAGTGGTTCTATTCATGGACAAACATTCACAACACAATTCTGAAGCCACAACAGAAAGAATGAAGAAAGAAAAGAATGGAGCGTGCCGTCGATCAACCTTGGCTTCTTAATCCACTTGAACCCCAACTCAGCCTAATCTGAGGGGAACATTTGCCAGACATAGCCGATCTACAAGCTACACGCAACGCATTTGTGTGCTTGCCTTGTAGATCTGTTTTTTTCTGGCAAAGAGAATTGGTGTAGAAGGAAACAGGACCAGACAAAGTACAGTTGCAACTCAGGTCCGTTTAACTCAAACTAGAGGGTTTAACTGGTTAAAAGGCCTTTCCTTTCTTTCCATTAGGTCCATCTGTATCTCCATGACGAGTACAGTTGTGATATCCGATTTGTCTAGCGTGTCTTTATGTCAAATAAACCAAGACCAATTTCACCAGTGGAATAAAATGGAAAATGAGAGCGAGAATACATGTCTGTGTGTTGTGTGTGTGACCTGGTGGATTTCAAACTAAAGGACTCTGATAATTAGATTGAATTTTAAATTAAAAAACACTACACAAAAATGACAAAATGTCTTCCGAGTACATATTTGAATGACAGAGTTACTGTGTGGGGGTCCCCAGGGGGTCCCTGTACTGTACTGTAACACCCAAAATCCTCATATATACAGTGAAAACAAATCAAACGCTATTTTCGTGTTTGGACACAGCCAGCCAGCCAGGGACCCAGGGACACACATACAGTAGCTGTCTATAGGAGTGGTTGCACCACTCAAAAATGACTGGGGAAAGTTAGATTGGTGAGAATGGCAAAGTAGAGATGTGTGTGTGTGTGTGTGTGTGTGTGTGTGTGTGTGTGTGTGTGTGTGTGTGTGTGTGTGTGTGTGTGTGTGTGTGTGTGTGTGTGTGTGTGTGAGTAAAGACTAATGGGTAGTGTGTGTGTGTGTGTGTGTGTGTGTGTGCATGTGTGTGTGTGTGTCTGTGAGAAACAGACAAAAGAGAGCTATAAAGACAGAACAGTGTCTGTCACAAAGGCCTTCCCTCATGCTACTAACCACATGATGTCTGAGTGTCCAACAAACACATTTAGCCTCATTTAAGCCCGATTTATAAATTAATTGTTGATTGTGCATGTGCATCATGTCTCACTGATTTACAAGCTCACAACGTGTCGCTCGCAGATTATAGATGTGCTATTTTGGCCAAGACACTGATGTGCAACTTCTGTAACTGTAAGTATTGTGCACTGATGTCTGCACTCGGCAAGATTACTGTGACCAATTGCATGGTCTAACATAACCTAAACATTGGCATACTGGGAACATCAGTCTTTCAATGTAACGTACCAAAAGCCGTATTGAAAGGCATTATTCATCCGTCGTTTGTATTGAGCAGCAATTCACCAGGCATCCGCTACTATGCCATAAACATGAAGGACTGAAGGCAGTGTGCTTTGGCTGGCATTAGGGCTTTAGCCCGGTGTTCAGCTCCTGACTTGGCAGCTTTCGGCCCGGAGAGGAAACCTTTAGTGAGCGACTTCAATCTGTCTCCATCTTCCTGGATCAATACCCATTAGTCTTTACTCTGTGTGTGCGCGTGTGTGTGGGGGCGTGCACTTAGACCTCAGCCTCGGTGAATGGACCTGAGTCATATTAAAGTGCAGTTCTGGATCAGATTTCCCCCTCTCTCTCCCTCTCTGTCTCTCCCTTGGCCTTAACACACACACACACACACACACACACACACACACACACAGAGCAAGATGCATTCAAATGTACACTGACCAAACCGACTGAGAACGTTGCAGGCAGCTTCTAAACTTTCATTCATGAGGACTGTGACTGAGGATTGTGGTTTGTTTTCCCCCCATTGTCGGGTGTAATACCTACACTGCCGTCATGTAATAACAACAGCCAATTCTCCCGTTAGTAGCCTGGGATGTGTTTGTGGTATGAGATAACTTAATGATTGACAACATGCCACAACAGAACTCCCCATTCCTGCGAGGCCCCATTAATAATTCTACTAGCAGAACAGGAGAGAAAGAGAGAGGAGCTCTGTTTTTATTGCTTGTGTCATATTGTACCACGGGCAAGATGAAGCAACAAGAATGAAGGGAGGCAGGAAAACCAGAAACATGGACACTAGCGAGAGATTTGGACAGAATGCAGGCCAAGTAAATGAAATCCCTAAGTATGTATGGGGGATTGTAAAAGACAAAAAGGCTGATGCACAGAGAAACAAAGACAGAAGGGAGCGGGAGGTGAAGAAGAGTGGAGAGAGAGAGAGAAAAAGCATGGCCCGTGGCTAGACACCAGACCTGTGCATGTCAGAACACGGCTCCGAGCTCTGCGAGAAGGAAGTCGATAGGAAAACAAAGGGGAGGGCCCCCTCAGAGTGACACTCAAGCTTCTAGCCAGCCTTAATATGTACAAAGCCATAGGTAGGCTTCCCATGCGCAGTATGCCTCGGAGTGGTTTCACTGGTGCTGGACTCACTGCTCAGTATCTCTGGACTGCTTCAAAACATGACCTCCGTTAAAGTTAAAACCTGGTTTATACTTTACAACGGAGCCGGGCACCAGAAATAGCAGATCTACAAGCTCAAGGGGGGTTTTTCTAAAACAAATTGAATCACGCGGATCTCAGAAACCGTAATAGCGTCGATCCATGCGGCCGCCAGCCTGTGATGCCAGTCATCTATGAGATATCTAGGACATATTTATGACGTTTGGGCAAAGTTAAGTTTAAGCCCAATTGCATAAATAAAATGAAAGTTAAAGATTTCAAAAAGTGTAAAAAATATATATATGTGCAAAACACTTTGTGCTGCTGATCAGTGCTGTGGCTTGAGAATTGAGATTAGCTTTAGACACGCACACCCTCTTATAGACGGCTATAGTCTCCTGCAGAGCCACGCCATGAAAAATTACAAATAATATTTGGGAAATTGTCTGACTCTCAGCATTTTATCTTTTTTTTACAACTTAATGCATTGCAGAACGGTAGTTAATTTGATGTGTTTTGTGCTAGAAGAAAACAGAATGTCTTGCAACATAGAGGTCGGTGGTCAACGGATGACAAACCTAGTTTTCTAAATATTGTGCTAATATGCTGACGTGACGTCAGTCATTGTCCAATTGACGGAAGCATCACTGGCATGGCATCCCTACAAAGAGCACCCACACACAGGCGTGCGTGTGTGTGTGTGTGTGTGTGTGTGTGTGTGTGTGTGTGTGTGTGTGTACGTACGTACGTACACACAAAAGCAACCTTGTCAATCACAGTTATTGCAATGATAACGAAACGCTGGCTGCCAGGCACTCTGAGGGAGATAAATCACACAAGTCATCCCACAATAGTTACCACTCTACAGTAACACATGAGAAATTGAGGAGGTCACGCTTTACATTAAAGTCTCACTTTAGTCTGAAATTATGGAGTGGAACAACAATACAATTAACTGACGGGGTTTGCCTCACATACTTGCCATGCATGCGGCTTGTTGATGGTTCTTGGGCACCCCTTTAACCCTTTGCCAGGGGAAAACTGCTAAGAAAAACTACAAAATGAGGACCCTGTGACGCGGCTGTTGAACCGGAAGTATTAGCCGACGCCGTTTCAGTGGGTCGACCTAGCATGGAACTAGCATGAAAGACGCTAATCTGCCAAGCGGAGCCCAGCGCTAATTTGTTATTGATCTCCTAATAAGAGTACTTCGCCTAACATCACCTCATCCGCGCCTCAATTCGGAGATAAACGCCGCTAAAGATCGCGGCCATTACGGGACTCTATGGAGCACGCCTCGTCGCTATGGAACGTTTCGTCGTTAGTTTTTGACTGGTCCAAGATGTCGGCGTCCTATACGGTAAATATTACAATGATCATTTATTCTGTGCTATAAACAGCGTAAAGCGTAAATATCCGACGGTGGCATTAAAGTGCTGGGTTTTGTAAAGCGTAAATAAACGATTATGGCACGAAAAGTATTAATAGAAGCACGTGAATTAAAGCCTCCTTGTGGAAGAACACAGACTGCAGAAACTAACCAATTCATGTCTGAATCCAAGGTAACAGGGAAAGGTAGCATACAAAAGGGGTGATGCAATGAGAAAATATTTAAAATAGCATTAGAGTTAAAATCACACTGCTGGGCAACTGTCTCCATTGATGAAGGAGTGATTGAAGGAGTGATTGTGTGTTATTTGTCCTATGTTCACACTGAAGATGTAACAGTATACCATACATACATAACTACATCATGCATCCCAATTCTGGGGAGAACATTCAGTGATAATAGCATCTTTACAAGCTCAGTAGCTCTCTGTAACATCTGTTCGGTTATGGTTGTATTACACTGAACCATATAAACCTTTCCCTGCAATACCGTGCCCATTGTATAAATTAACCATTTGTGTTCAAATATTTGTATGCAAATGTTCAATGCTAATGCATGAGCGTCAGTTTTACACATGAAAAGAAGAAAAAAAAGAAAACCCACAATGTATTTCGCTCTGTAGAAAGGAATATTGCTTTTATTGAACTGAAACTCGTGTGTGTCTGACACGAGTTTCAGTTCAATAAAAGCAATATTTTTTTCTACAGAGTGAAATACATTGTGGGGGTTTTTTCATGGGGAAATACTATATAAGAGATACTGTGGAATTTTGGTAGATGCCGTGCTGTGAATTGTCCCATACCCCAAACTTTAATATAATACACTGCGTTAATATTGTGTCCAAGATCCTAAATTTAGACCACAAAGTTGCAAGAATGGGGTGCAAACCTTTTTTCCCAAAACTGTGACAGTTCAAGCAGCTCAGTGACAGGTTGGGTTACTAGTTAGAAGCAGGAGGGCCTGCCCGGGGTATCACAAGACGGACAACTGTGAGTGACAGGTGAAAGTAAAGCCTAAGTGCAGTCTGAACAGAACGCCTCTCCCTGTAGAGAAGACGACCAGTGTTGCCATGTTCAGTTATTATAAGCAACTTCTCAGACAAAGACACCAAAATGTATGTATTTCTCCCCATCTGAAAATATTCTGTGACAGGGGGGGGGGGGGGGGTTTGTTGTTAAAATGCTCCAATATATACATTACATACATATTTCACTTTTTCTTTTCAAGATCTTTTTGAAAAGGGCAGATCTACACGTGTATAGATCGACCATTTCCGAATAGCCGGTGCATATAGGTTTAAAGTGCTCATATGGCCTTATCATTCATATTCGCTTCTTCTTTTGGAGCTTGTTTTCATAGGCTGCTTTCTTATTTCTCTCACAAAATCTGGCAACACTGTTTTAGAGAAGACAAGAGGGAGCCTTCAACAGATCAGCTGTTCTTCAGGCAGAGCAGCAACTCTCAATGCAGACACTGAACTTCCCTGAGTCTGTGGCTTGTTATCTAGCTAAGACACAAACCACAGGAGCCAGGGGCTGCTGCATGTCAATACCCAGGCTTCGCTTTGCTTCTCTTGTTTACCCCATTTCCCATTTGAAAAAAAAAATCATGGCTCTTCTTTCTACCACAACAGGAAGGATGAGACCAAGGCTGCAGTGCAAGATTTCCCAGTGAATATTAGGGCCGACTGTGCCTATGAACAACCTAATAAATCATTCTACTGCTCCCTATTGTGTCCTTTTAATTTAATGTGTTGTCATGTGCCATAATTAGGTCAATCCCCTTGTTGTTTTGATAGAAATTTACCATTTCCCCGCCCCTCTCTTACACAGAGCAGCCCCCCCAAAAATGATATCAGTATATGCTGCTGCCTAAGTTAGACCTATAGCCAACACTACATTTTGTTAGCCATGTTCGATTCTTAATGGCAATTTGACAGCATGGAAAAGCTCCCCAGTCAGTGTATTACGAAATTAACATTTTATAGGACAAGTAACCAATCATTCCCAAGAAGAGCCAACAAAGCAGTCTTGAGTTATAAGAGAATGAAGCAGGCAGACCTGAGATCATGCATTAGAGAAGCAGCACACACACACACACACACACACAGCCTGCAGCCAGTGAGTGGAGCAGAGCCCAGAGGGGATCTGTTCTCTCACTGAAGGGCTGACGGTGACCCATTAAATCAATGGAAAGGCCCCGTGTTGTGTTGTGGCTGTACGCCCTGGTCCTTCCTCGCTGACAATTTGGCCTACTTTTACTAGCCAGCGTTAGCGATCGATGCACAGCACTGAAACAGCACCTAAACCTACAAATGAACGAGCTATAGGAGTTTGTTTTAATGTGGTGACTATAGTAACTAGCGTGTTAGTTCGGACACAAATTACAATGCGGACAGTCTGGAAACCATGGTCGCTGCCCTGACTGTGCCCTGTGCACAGATCAGCACTATACGTGGTGCCACGCCATGTAATGTTTACATAGCAGACACCATTGTCAAGTTTTTACACCTCAAAAACAACAGACAGCATGGTTAGTGTGCCAGTGAAATAACCACAAACAATGCTTTCCTCTTTGTATGTAAATCTACCCCCCACACACACCAGGGGCAGGCAGCTTTGCTACACTGTCTGTCTGGCAGCCTGGCTAGCAGCAACTGGGCTAACGCAGATAGCATGGTGGTTCCATAGGATACACAGGGATAAACGTTAGCTTTGTGGCTAACAGGGAACCTGGCGTGTGGGGGAAAAAACCCAGAATTAAGGAGCAAGGATTCTATGGTGGCGTCACAACAAAGCGTCATTTAGTGGAACTGTTTTCAGACATTCCAGACTCAACTTGTCACATTTACAGTACAAGTGCTTTCCTTCCGCGAGTGTCACTTTACAAAAATAAATACTATAATCGAGTGTTGTTGTTTTTTGACGAGTGACACTTATTGTGGAAAGGGTTTATTATGCGACCATTCGTGTCAGGGATAGTAAAATACTTTTTGTGTGTGTGACAAGATGGTTCCATCCTTGGTATCTTTATTCTAGGGGAAAACTAGCCAGTTAGCACTGTAGCTAAAAGGATACCCCAATTTATTACATTTTAACGAGAAAACAATAGTATTTACCTTACTGAGAAATGCATGGACGATTTTTTTTTTTTTATATTTTGTAATGATGTCTGCTGTTGTGAGCATAGCGACGTTATTCACCCATTGCTATACACAGTATTTACTCTAGTGTTTTGCTGAAAACTGAAAACCTTCCCCCTCCTCCTCATCATCCCCAACCCAACTGAGCCCGAAAAACAGACACCCAGACGGGAACAATGTCGCCCTGCCTGACGGTACATCTGTCTACAATCTAGCCGATCCCCCACTGCTCATTTCTCGGGCTTTTCTTACCAGAAGTCTCCTCCGATGCTTCCCCGGAGCTCATGGCTGCCGAGCTGAACGGGAGCAGCTAAATTTCCCAAAGTGTGGATCCCCCAGTTCGGGATATCTTTTTTTTGTAGCCCGTATCAAGACGATCTGAGTTCTTCTGTCCTGACAAAAGCGTCAGTCGCGACACACGGACTGTTGCGATGAGTTTTAGGGGCTGGTAGTGCCATCAGCAAACCTCCATCTTGTGGGTATATTAAACGCTGTTGGGAGAACAGCCGCCGGGCCGCCGGTGGGGTTCTTCCCTTCGAGTGGATCCGAGGGGAGAGTCACTGTAGACGGGGAGGGGCCGGGGACGGGTGACGGCTCGGCAGCGTCTAGTGAGCTAATCTAGTGAGCTAATTTAAGACTTCCGGTGGACGATCTCTTCAAAATAAGAGTACCCTCTAGAGTATTGAAAAAAAGTTTAATTTGCACATTAAAACTACAAATTAAGCATTTAAATGATGCTATATGATGCTATAAGACACACATTATGTTTATGTGTAAGAATAAGTAATTAAATCCTTATAATAATAATAATAATAAAGTTATCTAAATGGATAAATGCTATTCACTGGAGTGCATGGACTTTATAAAGTGGACACTGGACAAAAGACGGCTCCGCAAGGCAACTATCTGGACATACCCACGCGTTCGGGGAGATGTCCTATACCACACCCCACTCTCCGCTAAGCGGGAGAGGTGTAAAATTCACAGTAGCAGACCTTCTACTGGGGTCAAGGCTGACAAAAAGTACCGTTTCCGGACCCAGAATGGACACTGGACAAAAGACGGCTCCGCGAGGCAACTATCTGGACATACCCACGCGTTCGGGGAGATGTCCTGTACCACACCCCACTCTCCGCTAAGCGGGAGAGGTGTAAAATTCACAGCAGCAGACCTTCTACTGTGGTCAACGCTGAAAAAAGTACCGTTTCCGGACCCAGAATGGACACTGGACAAAGAGGCCTCCGCGAGGCAACTATCTGGACATACCCACACGTTCGGGGAGATGTCCTCTACCACACCACACTCTCCGCTAAGCGGGAGAGGTGTAAAATTCACAGCAGCAGACCTTCTACTGGGGTCAATGCTGACAAAAAGTACCGTTTCCGGACCCAGAATGGACACTGGACAAAGAGGCCTCCGCGAGGCAACTATCTGGACATACCCACACGTTCGGGGAGATGTCCTCTACCACACCACACTCTCCGCTAAGCGGGAGAGGTGTAAAATTCACAGCAGCAGACCTTCTACTGGGGTCAAGGCTGACAAAAAGTACCGTTTCCGGACCCAGAATGGACACTGGACAAAAGACGGCTCCGCAAGGCAACTATCTGGACATACCCACGCGTTCGGGGAGATGTCCTGTACCACACCCCACTCTCCGCTAAGCGGGAGAGGTGTAAAATTCACAGCAGCAGACCTTCTACTGGGGTCAATGCTGACAAAAAGTACCGTTTCCGGACCCAGAATGGACACTGGACAAAGAGGCCTCCGCGAGGCAACTATCTGGACATACCCACACGTTCGGGGAGATGTCCTCTACCACACCACACTCTCCGCTAAGCGGGAGAGGTGTAAAATTCACAGCAGCAGACCTTCTACTGGGGTCAAGGCTGACAAAAAGTACCGTTTCCGGACCCAGAATGGACACTGGACAAAAGACGGCTCCGCGAGGCAACTATCTGGACATACCCACGCGTTCGGGGAGATGTCCTGTACCACACCCCACTCTCCGCTAAGCGGGAGAGGTGTAAAATTCACAGCAGCAGACCTTCTACTGTGGTCAACGCTGAAAAAAGTACCGTTTCCGGACCCAGAATGGACACTGGACAAAGAGGCCTCCGCGAGGCAACTATCTGGACATACCCACGCGTTCGGGGAGATGTCCTCTACCACACCACACTCTCCGCTAAGCGGGAGAGGTGTAAAATTCACAGCAGCAGACCTTCTACTGGGGTCAATGCTGACAAAAAGTACCGTTTCCGGACCCAGAATGGACACTGGACAAAGAGGCCTCCGCGAGGCAACTATCTGGACATACCCATGTGTTCGGGGAGATGTCCTCTACCACACCCCACTCTCCGCTAAGCGAGAGAGGTGTAAAATTCACAGCAGCAGACCTTCTACTGGGGTCAACGCTCAAAAAAGTGCTGTGCCTTGGGGCATTGACATGAAATCACTTTCTCTACGCAAGCTAAGTCAGGTCAAGGAGTTACCTCTAGCTTTGGAATGGGTGTCACTTGTGTGCGTTGATTGCATCTGTCTGTGCATTTATGCATTTGTTTGTCCTGACGAAACTTGATTATTTCTCGACTGTTTATTTTCTCGTATGACACGACATAGAAACTACTTGTGACTACTGTCTTTGTGTGCTGTCGAGCGGATGTTCTTTGCATCAGCTCAAAGGTATAGCCTGCTGTGTCATTCGATTCATTTGTCCAGATATGCCATTTATGATCTTTAAGGATGTACAATGACGCATATGGTGGCCTGTCGAAAAATACACACATACTGGTCAAAGCATACTCATTTTGGTGGTACAGACAGGATAAATTGAACGTTTTTGGAATTTTTGTGCCAGCTCTTAACAGGAGAAGTAAGGTCTGTGGGCTGTTAATTACTTCATATGTTGATAAGCTCTTTTCCTGCTGACATGTTTCACATTGTTCAGATTGAGCAGGTAATATTTGTGCAATAGTGTCTAAGATGCCTTTTTGTGACACGTCAAGTGGCTGCACTATGAATTGTGACATGTTCTTTCACTTCTTTGTAGATGGTAAGGCCTTGTCACCACATTGAGTACAACTATACAGACTAAGACTTTTCAGGCAAAGCAGGTCATCTCCAAGGAAAGGAGACCGAAGTGTGTATTCTACAAATCTATTTAATATGGTGCATACTTCTGTCCTAGAACATTTCTGAGACACTAATGACACTGATGTGTTGGCTAGATTGAATTTCTCAAGTTTCCGTCTAAATGTTGAGTCCTGCGCTGCTGCTTCTTCAAGCCGTGTGTGACATTTTTTGATAGCAGATGTCTGTTGTAGAAATGTTAGAATTGGTAATGGTATAGCTTCACACATATTGTCATTTAGACTTTCATTGCATAAAACCACATCATCATCATCTTCTTCCAAATTGTCCTCCGTTATTGTTCTGTTAATTGCTTTCAACTGTCCAGGCAACTGTGTGGACACCACACATACTCAACCAAACTACTAGTTTGTGTATAAAATCTAATGGGTCATTGTGCATTCCTAAGGCCAAGTAAGATGCTATTCACTAGTTGTTGAGTGACACCACAGATTGTTTTGCAATCAAATGTGTGACCTGGATTTTGAAAAAACGCTTGAATGAGAGCTGCTAAATTCCCCGGCATAGATGACAACTGAACCATCGAAGTAGGTGTCAATGGTTTCAATTTATCTTGTACTACTTGTAGATGCAGTATACCCACGCGTTCGGGGAGATGTCCTGTACCACACCCCACTCTCCGCTAAGTGGGAGAGGTGTAAAATTCACGGCAGCAGACCTTCTACTGAGGTCAACGCTCAAAAAAGTGCTGTGCCTTGGGGCATTGACAATTATTTAATTAACGAATTAAATAACCTTATTTTATTCTGAAGGCAACCGGATGTCTTAAATTAGCTAGCTCTCAGACAGGAAGTTCTAAATTAGCTCATAAGACGGAGCCAAATATCTGTCTGAGAGTGGAGCCTGCCTGGCAAATGACATGGGGGGTCCTTTTTGTGGGCTTGGCCGAAAGTGGGCGTTACCAAAAGGTGGGCGTGGCCATGGCCGCCAGAAGTCTGTCAGATTTTGACAGCTTCAAATTAGTGTTAAACATAATATAACCCAATTGACTCCAGTCCTCTCTGTTTAATATATCTATAATGAAACTATATAAACTATGCATATACCATGAAGTGCTATGACTACTAGCTCTGGTCCATAGCTCTAATGCGTTTCATTTAGAGCTATGTTACTCTAAACTTCCCCGCTCGCATGAATGCAGACCAGCCTCTACTCTTTGGCGTAAATAAAAAGAACGTTTTTGCTACACATAAAAACAAAGGCGAGTTGTGTCATTAGAAAGCCTACTTTGGTAATTGGTTCTAGTTCTAGTGAACAGAAATAATAAATAAATAGACTTGGTAACCTAACTGTAGGGAGTGCAAACACATTAAAGAACCTGGGGGTTATCATCTATGAAAAGGCAACACAATGAGCAGAAAATAAAAATGAACCATGTAAATACAACAAATTGAGCAGAGCACTGCAGGGAGTTGAACCCCATTCCGGTAAACCAGAAGTACCACAACCAGTGCCTTGGTTTTTGTTTTGTTTTACGAGGTCCATTCGTTGAAATGTAAATTTTGCATTGCAACGGTAAAGTAATTTCACAATTGACATTGTAGGCAATAATTAATAACGGTATGGCACCAGGCCAAAGCCATGGGGATAGAGTATGTTTTGCACTCTGAGTGAGTGTGTGTGTGTGTGTGTGTGTCCGTCAGTTTGTTAACAGCTAATCTCCAGCACCATTAACCCGGTCGATGCCAAATTTTGCACACACACTCCCTGGATGCCAACGATGAACCTCTGTCCCAAATTTTCCAGAACGGCCTGTATAGCACCACACATTTTTGTATGCCCTCCGAGACTATGGACTATAGCCTTTCGCTTTTCCGCGATTTAACCTTTTTTCAAATCGTGAACAATGATGAAGAATCGCGCACTATAGCATGCCACTTAATGACCTTGGGGTCATCAAGGTCATTGATATTGATCAATAACCTTGAGCAGTATAAATGACCTTCAATAAGACTAGTAAATGACCTTGACCAGTATAAATGACCTTGACAAGTACAAATGACCTTGACCAGTATAAATGACCGTGACCAGTATATGACTGACCAGTATAAATTACCTTCATGAGACTAGTAAATGACCTTGACCAGTATAAATGACCTTTAGAAGACTAGTAAATGATCTTCACCAGTATAAATGACCTTTAGAAGACTAGTAAATGATCTTCACCAGTATAAATGACCTTGACCAGTATGCGGTCCGTGACCATGGACTATAGCCTTTTGCTTTTCCTTGATTTTCACCTTTAAAAAATCCTCAACAATGATGAAGAATCGCACACTATAGCGTGCCGCTCAATGACCTGAGACCATGGACCAATGAATGAAATACAACACATTGAGCAGGGCACTGCAGGGAGTTGAACCCCGTTCCGGTAAACCAGAAGTCCGACACCAGTGCCTTAGTTTTTGTGTTGTTGTTCATTTAAAGGTCCAGGTGTGCATACGCATGTGCCCCTGTGTGTGTAGGTGCATGTGTGCATGTGTGTGCACGCTTCAATGACCACTGTTGGACCCAATGGCGATCAAGGACCTCAGGGAGCCACCCATAATTCACAACGGTCACAGCGAACTCTGTTGCATCACAACTGGTGGCCAACAGTCGTAACCAACACCGCCACGACCCACAGGAGAATACCATCGCACAGTGGTATCAGACCAACCACAATCAGCCAGCCCTCAAACCAAAGCCTTCGACCTAGAAGAACTCAAAACTGCAATGGGAAAGTTGAAACCCGGAAAAGCAGCAGGGATTGATGACATACTGGCAGAAATTATACAGCACCTGGAACCTAACGCAAAGACCTGGCTCGTGGGGATGCTGAACACATGCATGGCACAGAAAACCATCCCTTCTGTCTGGAGAAAAGCCAAAGTGGTTGCAATCCCCAAACCTGGCAAAGACCCATCATCCTCAAAGAGCTACCGACCCATTTCCCTCCTCTGCATCACCTACAAGAGAGGCTGCTACTCCAACGCCTCATACCACTCATAGACACCAAGCTGACTAAAGACCAAGCTGGTTTCCGTCCCGTCCTGTGCTGGACAGAGCTCAACCTCACCCAACACATTGAGGATGGGTTTGAGGGAAAACAAATAACTGGAGCAGCAACTGGAGGGCGAAGCAAGCACGCAGGCAGCTTGTGCCTGCCTGCGTGCCTGCCTGCCTTCCTCATGTGGAAGCTGCATAGTTGAGTTTGTGTGTGTGTTTCTTTTTCTGTCTTTCTTTCTTAGGACGAAGATCAAGGTAGACGCCGTTGGAAGGCTCAACACAAGCCGATGCCCCTAGAGATCCATCCCAAAGCTTCCCTCAGGGAGTCCAGCAAGCCAGCTAGCCAGCAAGCCCGCCCAGTCAGCCAACGCAGCCAGCCAGCTCCGCCAGTCAGCCAGTGTAGAAAGTCAGGCTGCCAAGCCAGCGCACATCAGCCCTTGCAGTCAACCATTGTAGCCATACCAGCCTTGCTCAGTCAGCTCAGCCAGGCCTCTCTCGAGGCCTGGCTCTCTGTCTGCCTGGCCCGGTCTGCCCCGCCCTGCCTTGCAGCAACAGAACCAGCCTTGCTGGCAAGCCAGCCAGCTCAGAATACGAGCTCAGCAAGCCAGCGCAGCTGGCAAGCACGCAGTTAGTCTAAACCAGTTTCAGACTGGCAGGCCAAGGCAGACAGACAGGAAGACCGAGGCGCCTAGGCAGGCAGACAGGCCAGGAAGGCAACAAAGTGCAGGCAGGGGGACTGTCCGGCCTAAGGCTGCGCTGCAAGGGTTGGAGCCTGGCCAGCTCCTGCTGGTCTAGACTGAGTGGCTGTGGCTGCACAGTAAGGCTGCGGTAACCTAGTCTGGGCTTGCTGCTGCACTGGCTTGCTCAGCTCGCATTCTGAGCTGGCTGGCTTTCCAGAAAGGCTGGTTCTGTTGCTGCAAGGCAGGGCAGGGCAGACCGGGCCAGGCAGACAGAGAGCCAGGCCTCAAGAGAGGCCTGGCTGAGCTGACTGAGCAAGGCTGGTATGGCTGCAATGGCTGACTGCAAGGGCTGATATGCTCTGGCTTGGCAGCCTGACTTTCTACACTGGCTGACTGGCGGAGCTGACTGGCTGCGTTGGCTGACTGGGCAGGCTTGCTGGCTAGCTGGCTTGCTGTGCTCCCTGAGGGAAGCTTTGGGATGGATCTCTAGGGGCATCGGCTAGTGTTGAGCCTTCCTATGGCGTCTACCTTGATCTCCGTCCTAAGAAAGAAAGACAGAAAAAGAAAGACACACAAACCCAACTATGCAGCTTCCACCTGAGGAACCGAGACGCGAGAAAAGAACTGAGCGTCACTTGGGATGGTCACAAACTCTCCAACCATACCCACCCCATGTATCTTGGAGTTACACTGGACAGGACACTCTTCTTCAAAAAAACACCTGGAGAACACAAAAGCCACGGTCAACACCCACAATAACATCCTGTGAAAACTAGTGAACTCCCAAGTGGGGCGCAGACCCACAAACAATCCGTGCAACTGCCATGGCCCTGTCTTTCTCTACAGCTGAGTATTCCTGCTCAAGCTGGAGCCGATCACGTCACACCAAATTGGTCGACACAGCCCTAAATGACACCTGTCGCATCATCACGGGATGGGTCAAGAAAACACCTGTCCCGTCCGTGCCTTTATGCGCTAGCCGGCACCTCCCCCCGCACATCAGACGACTGTGTAACGCTCAAGATGAATGGAAAACACAGGAGATAGACAGTGAAGTCTGGAATGAAATGATAGAGAACACCTCACACACACAGTTTCCTTTCGTGGCTGTTTACATTCGAGGGTCGCCGGTCCTCTCAAACGGAACAGTTTAACGTCATGCCCAGGACGAAAAGATATAGAGAACACCATAATGACAAATGACAAATAACAGCAGGAAGGCATGGGCCACAATCCACCGTCTTGGCAAAGACCACACCACCCATAATTCACAACGGTCACAGCAAACTCTGTTGCATCACAACTGGTGTAGGTATTGGATGGAGCCCGCACACCACAGGTATAAGAAAGACGTGATGCAGAGGAGGGAAATGGGTCGGTAGCTCTTCGGGGATAATGGGTCTTTGCCAGGTTTAGGGATTGCAACTACTCCAGCCTTTTTCCAAACAGAAGGGATGGTTTTCTGTGCTATGCATGTGTTCAGCATCCCCACAAGCCAGGTCCTTGCGATAGGTCCCAGGTGCTGTATCATTTCTGCAAGTATGCCATCAATCCCTGCTGCTTTTCCGGGTTTCAACTTTCCCATTGCAGTTTCACGTTCTTCTAAGTCGAAGGGTTTGGTTTGAGGGCTGGCTGATTGTGGTTGGTCTGATACCACTGTGCGATGGTATTCTATGTGGGTCGGTGGCGGTGTTGGTTACAACTGTTGGCCACCAGTTGTGACCAAGACCGCCACCGACCCACAGGAGAATACCATCGCACAGTGGTATCAGACCAACCACAATCAGCCAGCCCTCAAACCAAACCCTTCGACTTAGAAGAACTTGAAACTGCAATGGGAAAGTTGAAACCCGGAAAAGCAGCAGGGATTGATGACCTACTGGCAGAAATGTTACAGCACCTGGGACCCAACGCAAAGACCTGGCTTGTGGGGATGCTGAACACATGCATAGCACAGAAAACCATCCCTTCTGTCTGGGAAAAGGCCAAAGTGGTTGCAATCCCTAAACCTGGCAAAGACCCATTATCCACAAAGAGCTACCGACCCATTTCCCTCTGCATCACCTACAAGGCTATATGAGAAGCTGCTACTCCAACGCCTTGTTGCCACTCAGATACCAAGCTGACTAAAGACCAAGCTGGTTTCCGTCCCAGCCGCTCCTGTGCTGGACAGAGCTCAACCTCACCCAACACATTGAGGATGGGTTTGAGGGGAAACAAATAACTGGAGCAGCATTCAGAGATCTCTCTGCTGCCTACGACACTGTCCAACACCGCACAATGGTCAGGAAAAGCCTCCTCAACAACAGGCGCTTCTATGTCCAGTTAAATGACCAGAGGAGTAAATGGAAAGCCCAAAAGAACGGCCTCCAACAAGGTAGCGTGCTCGCCCCCCTCCTTTTCAATATCTACACAAACGACCAGCCACTACCCAATGCCTAATGCCAGCGTTTCATCTACGCCGACAACCTCTGCATTACGACCCAACAAGCAGACTTCCAGAAGATTGAGTCTGTCCTTGAAAGTGCCCTCCAAGAAATGTCAAGCTACTACAATACAACCACCTGAAACCCAACCTATAGAGAACACCTCACACACACATAATTTCCTTTCGTGGCCGTTTACATTCGAGGGTCGCTGGTCCTCTCGAACGGAACAGTTTAACGTCATGCCCAGGACGAAAAGATATAGAGAACACCAACATGTCAAATAACAGCAGGAAGGCATGGGCCACAATCCACCGTCTTGGCAAAAACCACACCACCCATAATTCACAACGGTCACAGCAAACTCTGTTGCATCACAACTGGTGTAGGTATTGGATGGAGCCCGCACACCACAGGTATAAGAAAGACGTTCTTTGTTGAAATACTGACAGCGTTTCGATCCATTTGATCTTCATCAGGTCATGTGTACACAAAACATACACTTTTATACTAAGGGAGTGCCCCCATTAAACAATCAAAATACCACATTTTGGTGCCCCTCCCATCACTGCAGGTGTGACACGTCAACCCTGAGTGAGTAGGTGGGGACCCAGACATATTGATGTAAATATAGTCTGTTCAGAAATTGTAGTGCCTCTCATAGAGCTTGTAGGTGATGCAGAGGAGGGAAATGGGTCGGTAGCTCTTCGGGGATAATGGGTCTTTGCCAGGTTTAGGGATTGCAACTACTCCAGCCTTTTTCCAAACAGAAGGGATGGTTTTCTGTGCTATGCATGTGTTCAGCATCCCCACAAGCCAGGTCCTTGCGATAGGTCCCAGGTGCTGTATCATTTCTGCCAGTATGCCATCAATCCCTGCTGCTTTTCCGGGTTTCAACTTTCCCATTGCAGTTTCACGTTCTTCTAAGTCGAAGGGTTTGGTTTGAGGGCTGGCTGATTGTGGTTGGTCTGATACCACTGTGCGATGGTATTCTATGTGGGTCGGTGGCGGTGTTGGTTACAACTGTTGGCCACCAGTTGTGACCAAGACCGCCACCGACCCACAGGAGAATACCATCGCACAGTGGTATCAGACCAACCACAATCAGCCAGCCCTCAAACCAAACCCTTCGACCTAGAAGAACTTGAAACTGCAATGGGAAAGTTGAAACCCGGAAAAGCAGCAGGGATTGATGACCTACTGGCAGAAATGTTACAGCACCTGGGACCCAACGCAAAGACCTGGCTTGTGGGGATGCTGAACACATGCATAGCACAGAAAACCATCCCTTCTGTCTGGGAAAAGGCCAAAGTGGTTGCAATCCCTAAACCTGGCAAAGACCCATTATCCACAAAGAGCTACCGACCCATTTCCCTCTGCATCACCTACAAGGCTATATGAGAAGCTGCTACTCCAACGCCTTGTTGCCACTCATAGATACCAAGCTGACTAAAGACCAAGCTGGTTTCCCTCCCAGCCGCTCCTGTGCTGGACAGAGCTCAACCTCACCCAACACATTGAGGATGGGTTTGAGGGGAAACAAATAACTGGAGCAGCATTCAGAGATCTCTCTGCTGCCTACGACACTGTCCAACACCGCACAATGGTCAGGAAAAGCCTCCTCAACAACAGGCGCTTCTATGTCCAGTTAAATGACCAGAGGAGTAAATGGAAAGCCCAAAAGAACGGCCTCCAACAAGGTAGCGTGCTCGCCCCCCTCCTTTTCAATATCTACACAAACGACCAGCCACTACCCAATGCCTAATGCCAGCGTTTCATCTACGCCGACAACCTCTGCATTACGACCCAACAAGCAGACTTCCAGAAGATTGAGTCTGTCCTTGAAAGTGCCCTCCAAGAAATGTCAAGCTACTACAATACAACCACCTGAAACCCAACCTATAGAGAACACCTCACACACACATAATTTCCTTTCGTGGCCGTTTACATTCGAGGGTCGCTGGTCCTCTCGAACGGAACAGTTTAACGTCATGCCCAGGACGAAAAGATATAGAGAACACCAACATGTCAAATAACAGCAGGAAGGCATGGGCCACAATCCACCGTCTTGGCAAAAACCACACCACCCATAATTCACAACGGTCACAGCAAACTCTGTTGCATCACAACTGGTGTAGGTATTGGATGGAGCCCGCACACCACAGGTATAAGAAAGACGTTCTTTGTTGAAATACTGACAGCGTTTCGATCCATTTGATCTTCATCAGGTCATGTGTACACAAAACATACACTTTTATACTAAGGGAGTGCCCCCATTAAACAATCAAAATACCACATTTTGGTGCCCCTCCCATCACTGCAGGTGTGACACGTCAACCCTGAGTGAGTAGGTGGGGACCCAGACATATTGATGTAAATATAGTCTGTTCAGAAATTGTAGTGCCTCTCATAGAGCTTGTAGGTGATGCAGAGGAGGGAAATGGGTCGGTAGCTCTTCGGGGATAATGGGTCTTTGCCAGGTTTAGGGATTGCAACTACTCCAGCCTTTTTCCAAACAGAAGGGATGGTTTTCTGTGCTATGCATGTGTTCAGCATCCCCACAAGCCAGGTCCTTGCGATAGGTCTCAGGTGCTGTATCATTTCTGCCAGTATGCCATCAATCCCTGCTGCTTTTCCGGGTTTCAACTTTCCCATTGCAGTTTCACGTTCTTCTAAGTCGAAGGGTTTGGTTTGAGGGCTGGCTGATTGTGGTTGGTCTGATACCACTGTGCGATGGTATTCTATGTGGGTCGGTGGCGGTGTTGGTTACAACTGTTGGCCACCAGTTGTGACCAAGACCGCCACCGACCCACAGGAGAATACCATCGCACAGTGGTATCAGACCAACCACAATCAGCCAGCCCTCAAACCAAACCCTTCGACCTAGAAGAACTTGAAACTGCAATGGGAAAGTTGAAACCCGGAAAAGCAGCAGGGATTGATGACCTACTGGCAGAAATGTTACAGCACCTGGGACCCAACGCAAAGACCTGGCTTGTGGGGATGCTGAACACATGCATAGCACAGAAAACCATCCCTTCTGTCTGGGAAAAGGCCAAAGTGGTTGCAATCCCTAAACCTGGCAAAGACCCATTATCCACAAAGAGCTACCGACCCATTTCCCTCTGCATCACCTACAAGGCTATATGAGAAGCTGCTACTCCAACGCCTTGTTGCCACTCATAGATACCAAGCTGACTAAAGACCAAGCTGGTTTCCGTCCCAGCCGCTCCTGTGCTGGACAGAGCTCAACCTCACCCAACACATTGAGGATGGGTTTGAGGGGAAACAAATAACTGGAGCAGCATTCAGAGATCTCTCTGCTGCCTACGACACTGTCCAACACTGCACAATGGTCAGGAAAAGCCTCCTCAACAACAGGCGCTTCTATGTTCAGTTAAATGACCAGAGGAGTAAATGGAAAGCCGAAAAGAACGGCCTCCCACAAGGTAGCGCGCTCGCCCCCCTCCTTTTCAATATCTACACAAACGACCAGCCACTACCCAATGCCTAATGCCAGCGTTTCATCTACGCCGACAACCTCTGCATTACGACCCAACAAGCAGACTTCCAGAAGATTGAGTCTGTCCTTGAAAGTGCCCTCCAAGAAATGTCAAGCTACTACAATACAACCACCTGAAACCCAACCTATAGAGAACACCTCACACACACATAATTTCCTTTCGTGGCCGTTTACATTCGAGGGTCGCTGGTCCTCTCGAACGGAACAGTTTAACGTCATGCCCAGGACGAAAAGATATAGAGAACACCAACATGTCAAATAACAGCAGGAAGGCATGGGCCACAATCCACCGTCTTGGCAAAAACCACACCACCCATAATTCACAACGGTCACAGCAAACTCTGTTGCATCACAACTGGTGTAGGTATTGGATGGAGCCCGCACACCACAGGTATAAGAAAGACGTTCTTTGTTGAAATACTGACAGCGTTTCGATCCATTTGATCTTCATCAGGTCATGTGTACACAAAACATACACTTTTATACTAAGGGAGTGCCCCCATTAAACAATCAAAATACCACATTTTGGTGCCCCTCCCATCACTGCAGGTGTGACACGTCAACCCTGAGTGAGTAGGTGGGGACCCAGACATATTGATGTAAATATAGTCTGTTCAGAAATTGTAGTGCCTCTCATAGAGCTTGTAGGTGATGCAGAGGAGGGAAATGGGTCGGTAGCTCTTCGGGGATAATGGGTCTTTGCCAGGTTTAGGGATTGCAACTACTCCAGCCTTTTTCCAAACAGAAGGGATGGTTTTCTGTGCTATGCATGTGTTCAGCATCCCCACAAGCCAGGTCCTTGCAATAGGTCTCAGGTGCTGTATCATTTCTGCCAGTATGCCATCAATCCCTGCTGCTTTTCCGGGTTTCAACTTTCCCATTGCAGTTTCACGTTCTTCTAAGTCGAAGGGTTTGGTTTGAGGGCTGGCTGATTGTGGTTGGTCTGATACCACTGTGCGATGGTATTCTATGTGGGTCGGTGGCGGTGTTGGTTACAACTGTTGGCCACCAGTTGTGACCAAGACCGCCACCGACCCACAGGAGAATACCATCGCACAGTGGTATCAGACCAACCACAATCAGCCAGCCCTCAAACCAAACCCTTCGACCTAGAAGAACTTGAAACTGCAATGGGAAAGTTGAAACCCGGAAAAGCAGCAGGGATTGATGACCTACTGGCAGAAATGTTACAGCACCTGGGACCCAACGCAAAGACCTGGCTTGTGGGGATGCTGAACACATGCATAGCACAGAAAACCATCCCTTCTGTCTGGGAAAAGGCCAAAGTGGTTGCAATCCCTAAACCTGGCAAAGACCCATTATCCACAAAGAGCTACCGACCCATTTCCCTCTGCATCACCTACAAGGCTATATGAGAAGCTGCTACTCCAACGCCTTGTTGCCACTCATAGATACCAAGCTGACTAAAGACCAAGCTGGTTTCCCTCCCAGCCGCTCCTGTGCTGGACAGAGCTCAACCTCACCCAACACATTGAGGATGGGTTTGAGGGGAAACAAATAACTGGAGCAGCATTCAGAGATCTCTCTGCTGCCTACGACACTGTCCAACACCGCACAATGGTCAGGAAAAGCCTCCTCAACAACAGGCGCTTCTATGTCCAGTTAAATGACCAGAGGAGTAAATGGAAAGCCCAAAAGAACGGCCTCCAACAAGGTAGCGTGCTCGCCCCCCTCCTTTTCAATATCTACACAAACGACCAGCCACTACCCAATGCCTAATGCCAGCGTTTCATCTACGCCGACAACCTCTGCATTACGACCCAACAAGCAGACTTCCAGAAGATTGAGTCTGTCCTTGAAAGTGCCCTCCAAGAAATGTCAAGCTACTACAATACAACCACCTGAAACCCAACCTATAGAGAACACCTCACACACACATAATTTCCTTTCGTGGCCGTTTACATTCGAGGGTCGCTGGTCCTCTCGAACGGAACAGTTTAACGTCATGCCCAGGACGAAAAGATATAGAGAACACCAACATGTCAAATAACAGCAGGAAGGCATGGGCCACAATCCACCGTCTTGGCAAAAACCACACCACCCATAATTCACAACGGTCACAGCAAACTCTGTTGCATCACAACTGGTGTAGGTATTGGATGGAGCCCGCACACCACAGGTATAAGAAAGACGTTCTTTGTTGAAATACTGACAGCGTTTCGATCCATTTGATCTTCATCAGGTCATGTGTACACAAAACATACACTTTTATACTAAGGGAGTGCCCCCATTAAACAATCAAAATACCACATTTTGGTGCCCCTCCCATCACTGCAGGTGTGACACGTCAACCCTGAGTGAGTAGGTGGGGACCCAGACATATTGATGTAAATATAGTCTGTTCAGAAATTGTAGTGCCTCTCATAGAGCTTGTAGGTGATGCAGAGGAGGGAAATGGGTCGGTAGCTCTTCGGGGATAATGGGTCTTTGCCAGGTTTAGGGATTGCAACTACTCCAGCCTTTTTCCAAACAGAAGGGATGGTTTTCTGTGCTATGCATGTGTTCAGCATCCCCACAAGCCAGGTCCTTGCGATAGGTCTCAGGTGCTGTATCATTTCTGCCAGTATGCCATCAATCCCTGCTGCTTTTCCGGGTTTCAACTTTCCCATTGCAGTTTCACGTTCTTCTAAGTCGAAGGGTTTGGTTTGAGGGCTGGCTGATTGTGGTTGGTCTGATACCACTGTGCGATGGTATTCTATGTGGGTCGGTGGCGGTGTTGGTTACAACTGTTGGCCACCAGTTGTGACCAAGACCGCCACCGACCCACAGGAGAATACCATCGCACAGTGGTATCAGACCAACCACAATCAGCCAGCCCTCAAACCAAACCCTTCGACCTAGAAGAACTTGAAACTGCAATGGGAAAGTTGAAACCCGGAAAAGCAGCAGGGATTGATGACCTACTGGCAGAAATGTTACAGCACCTGGGACCCAACGCAAAGACCTGGCTTGTGGGGATGCTGAACACATGCATAGCACAGAAAACCATCCCTTCTGTCTGGGAAAAGGCCAAAGTGGTTGCAATCCCTAAACCTGGCAAAGACCCATTATCCACAAAGAGCTACCGACCCATTTCCCTCTGCATCACCTACAAGGCTATATGAGAAGCTGCTACTCCAACGCCTTGTTGCCACTCATAGATACCAAGCTGACTAAAGACCAAGCTGGTTTCCGTCCCAGCCGCTCCTGTGCTGGACAGAGCTCAACCTCACCCAACACATTGAGGATGGGTTTGAGGGGAAACAAATAACTGGAGCAGCATTCAGAGATCTCTCTGCTGCCTACGACACTGTCCAACACTGCACAATGGTCAGGAAAAGCCTCCTCAACAACAGGCGCTTCTATGTTCAGTTAAATGACCAGAGGAGTAAATGGAAAGCCGAAAAGAACGGCCTCCCACAAGGTAGCGCGCTCGCCCCCCTCCTTTTCAATATCTACACAAACGACCAGCCACTACCCAATGCCTAATGCCAGCGTTTCATCTACGCCGACAACCTCTGCATTACGACCCAACAAGCAGACTTCCAGAAGATTGAGTCTGTCCTTGAAAGTGCCCTCCAAGAAATGTCAAGCTACTACAATACAACCACCTGAAACCCAACCTATAGAGAACACCTCACACACACATAATTTCCTTTCGTGGCCGTTTACATTCGAGGGTCGCTGGTCCTCTCGAACGGAACAGTTTAACGTCATGCCCAGGACGAAAAGATATAGAGAACACCAACATGTCAAATAACAGCAGGAAGGCATGGGCCACAATCCACCGTCTTGGCAAAAACCACACCACCCATAATTCACAACGGTCACAGCAAACTCTGTTGCATCACAACTGGTGTAGGTATTGGATGGAGCCCGCACACCACAGGTATAAGAAAGACGTTCTTTGTTGAAATACTGACAGCGTTTCGATCCATTTGATCTTCATCAGGTCATGTGTACACAAAACATACACTTTTATACTAAGGGAGTGCCCCCATTAAACAATCAAAATACCACATTTTGGTGCCCCTCCCATCACTGCAGGTGTGACACGTCAACCCTGAGTGAGTAGGTGGGGACCCAGACATATTGATGTAAATATAGTCTGTTCAGAAATTGTAGTGCCTCTCATAGAGCTTGTAGGTGATGCAGAGGAGGGAAATGGGTCGGTAGCTCTTCGGGGATAATGGGTCTTTGCCAGGTTTAGGGATTGCAACTACTCCAGCCTTTTTCCAAACAGAAGGGATGGTTTTCTGTGCTATGCATGTGTTCAGCATCCCCACAAGCCAGGTCCTTGCAATAGGTCTCAGGTGCTGTATCATTTCTGCCAGTATGCCATCAATCCCTGCTGCTTTTCCGGGTTTCAACTTTCCCATTGCAGTTTCACGTTCTTCTAAGTCGAAGGGTTTGGTTTGAGGGCTGGCTGATTGTGGTTGGTCTGATACCACTGTGCGATGGTATTCTATGTGGGTCGGTGGCGGTGTTGGTTACAACTGTTGGCCACCAGTTGTGACCAAGACCGCCACCGACCCACAGGAGAATACCATCGCACAGTGGTATCAGACCAACCACAATCAGCCAGCCCTCAAACCAAACCCTTCGACCTAGAAGAACTTGAAACTGCAGTGGGAAAGTTGAAACCCGGAAAAGCAGCAGGGATTGATGACCTACTGGCAGAAATGTTACAGCACCTGGGACCCAACGCAAAGACCTGGCTTGTGGGGATGCTGAACACATGCATAGCACAGAAAACCATCCCTTCTGTCTGGGAAAAGGCCAAAGTGGTTGCAATCCCTAAACCTGGCAAAGACCCATTATCCACAAAGAGCTACCGACCCATTTCCCTCTGCATCACCTACAAGGCTATATGAGAAGCTGCTACTCCAACGCCTTGTTGCCACTCATAGATACCAAGCTGACTAAAGACCAAGCTGGTTTCCGTCCCAGCCGCTCCTGTGCTGGACAGAGCTCAACCTCACCCAACACATTGAGGATGGGTTTGAGGGGAAACAAATAACTGGAGCAGCATTCAGAGATCTCTCTGCTGCCTACGACACTGTCCAACACCGCACAATGGTCAGGAAAAGCCTCCTCAACAACAGGCGCTTCTATGTTCAGTTAAATGACCAGAGGAGTAAATGGAAAGCCGAAAAGAACGGCCTCCCACAAGGTAGCGCGCTCCCCCCCCTCCTTTTCAATATCTAAACAAACGACCAGCCACTTGAAACCCAACCCATCAAAAACCCAACTATGCAGCTTCCACCTGAGGAACCGAGACGCAAAAAAAGAACTGAGCATCACAAACTCTCAAACCATACCCACCCCATGTAACTTGGAGTTACACTGGACAGTTTAACGTCATGCCCAGGACGAAAAGTTATAGAGAACACCAACATGACAAACCCTACACTTAAACCCTCTATATTTAATAAAAAACAATTCTGGACAGGAATCCTGTATTGCAGGGGTGCCCAAAAGGTACATCGTGATCTACCAGTAATCACAAAGGCTGTGCAGGTAGACCATATGGCATGCCCCTGTATATAATCTATCACTTGAATTAAGGTGACTTGACACCAGCTCAAATGTTGCACACAAACATCAGTAGCAAAAGTACAAAGTTATTGTGACAGTAATAATTGCTATAGTGTGTGTTCAGTAACAGGAATATTCCTGTCTCTCCAGCTCTTTAATAAATAGAAAAGGGTTTAATCAGGAGTTGTAGTAGCCACAGGATAATCTAAGCGGTGGATATTGCTCTTTTCTTCATGTCTTTATGTATGTAAATTGTCTTGTTGTTTGTGTTATGTCAAATGCGTGTATATGTGTTCTGCATATACTTGGCTGCTGTGTTGCAAGTTACTGAACACACACTATAGCAATGATTACTGTCACACTATAGAGCTATTTAACACTGTTACTGAACACACACTATAGCAATGATTACTGTCACAATATAGAGTAACACTGTTACTGAACACACACTATAGCAATGATTACTGTCACAATATAGAGCTATTTAACACTGTTACTGAACACACACTATAGCAATGATTACTGTCACACTATAGAGCTATTTAACACTGTTACTGAACACACACTATAGCAATGATTACTGTCACAAATTAAATACAGAGCAATTTAATTTAGGTAACCAAATTGACCCCAATAGTAGATCTTTACACTCTCAATAGTTCAATTGTTGTTAAGCATCTGCTTAATTTCCAAAAAAACTACACAATTAGAGAATGTAGAAGATTGCTACTTTTGATCCTTTGATTATATAATGCTGATTGTAGCATAGTGGTTAGTGACTGAGCTTTGTTAACATGAGTGCCCGGGATCGTTTCCCACCAATTTCAAAGAATGTTTGTTGCTTCGTGCCAATTTTCACAGAATGTTTGTCCTTTTACCTACCAAACAATACTATTTTCACCTCTAGTCGATTATTTATTCAGCGTTTGAGCCACGGACCACCATTTGAGGCCATCTAGTCTCTCAGACCCATTTGAGCCACTGACCACCATTGTGAGAGTCTATTAATGTGAAATGGTGGTCCGTGGCTCAAACATGTTATCACTTTTGAAGTTACTTGTTGTGTTTAGATATGTAAATACTACTCTTTAAAGCCGTGTTTCGGTAGTCGAGTGGGTACTGTCGACGGTTAGTAAACATTGAGGCCGGGCATAGTTGTTTATAAACCTTCGACACTAACCATTCGGCTACTGAAACACTGTTTTACAGTTTCGTACAAACATCATATATAAACATCATAACAAGTAACTTCAAGTGATAGACGTTTGAACACACAAACAACAACAGCGTTAAGTATTAAATAACATTTAATCACTTACTTGCTCCGAAGACGGACCCGCGATGGTGACGTGGCACGTTCCAAACAAACACTGACCAAACCTACCTCCACGCGTCTCTTCCGTATTTGAGGGCGGCGGCACTTCCTTCCGGTGTGAGGCCACGCCCGCGAGATTTAACCGCGAATCTATTGTAGTCCTCTTACGTTACATCCGGGTCCCTTGGTCCCATCCGCTTCTAATGCAAAATAGCTACATATGAACGCGTGAATCTTTTTTTTTTTTTTTACAATAACGTTATTTGTCAGAAAGGAAGCCATTGAGGGTTAAAATGGGTCTTAATGCTTCCAACTCATATAACTGTCACCAACAACACTTTTAATGATATTACATGAAGCAGACAGCCCTGTGATGAAACCTTTAGCATTACACTGTGGTTAATAGGTTTTGATTCACAATGGAATGTTATTGTACTCTTAATATATCATGGTGTAGCACAGCACAGTAGATTCATATTTCAATCGATCTGGGATGTTAAAATTGTGCAAAACTCTGTTCAATGAATGGCCTCTTCTGCTACATTAAACATTACTAAACATTAAACGTTACTTATACCTGTTATTGAGACTCCTATAGAGCATGTTGACATGGATAGCTTGGTTAGTAGTATCTCTGTTAGTTAATGCAGTTTGATTGATTAAATTAATAGCCTATTTTATTAGACAAAAATGTAGAACAGTAGTGTCATAGAGTGGAAAATGCCATTTGGTTTAATGTCACAGAATGCAGTGCCACGTAGAGCAGCATGATAAATGGTTAACTTTATAGTGTGTTCAAAAATGGCAGATCTGCAAGTTCAGTGTCTTGAATGAGATGTGCTGTGAGTTTGCATATCTGCTATTGTCCAGCATAGGACCGTTGCACAGTGAAGTATAAACAAGGCTTTAGGATTTATAAGTCGTTTTTAGAATATAATAGAATATTCACTCCAGTGAATAGCATTTATCCATTTAGATAACTTTTTGATGTTATTTAATTACTTATTTTTACACAGAAACATAATGTGTGTCTTTACAATAACTGTAATGTAATAATAATACTAATAATGTAATGTAATAATTATTAATTAAATAACCTTATTTTATTCTGAAGGCAACCGGATGTCTTAAATTAGCTAGCTCTCAGACAGGAAGTTCTAAATTAGCTCAAAAGACGGAGCCTGACGGCTCGGTGTGTTCGGTGAATATCCGTGAGCTTTCGGAAACGAGCAGACAGTGGGTGATCAAGGAATGACAGTCACTGCCCCCTGCGCGTGTGCGTGTGTGTGACATGTGTGTGTGTGCCGAGATTACAAAATTGAATGATTCATGCATCAGCAGCACTGAGTGAGTGTACACAACTACACATGATGTGTGACATGACATGGAATGATACTGATACATAATAGAGTTATTAATTATAGGCTAACTGATATCCCGTTTTGGGAGTGAGGCTGTATTTGTGGAACCTTGTGGAAGACATGATGACTAAATACCGTAGTCTGTGATTCGGCAAAGTGGAGACTGGAGACGTGGAGAGTGAGGTTAGTAAATCAATCAAATAGGGTTGCATACTATTTTGGCGCGCGCGCGCGCACACACACACACACACACACACACACACACACACACACACACACACACACACACACACACACACACACACACACACACACATTACTTTTTTTTATCATATGATATTAATAATAATGTTAGATTGAATAAAGTCACTGAAATAAAGCACTAGAGAATAAGTTCGATGGAGTGAAGATGATTTGCATCACATTCACAAATAATGGGTTCACAATCACATTGGTCGATATTATTTCCATTTACTAGCCTTTAGTTCTCAGCTGTATAGCTGACTCCACCTGCAGGTTCAGACTGGAATTGGAGTGTCTGGACTGAGGCGCCTATAAATCCTGGGACGAATAGAATACACTCAATCCCTGTAGTCTGTATCTCTGTACCACTACCTCGTCATAAATTCATATTCACACTCTCTCTCTCTCTCTCTCTCTCTCTCTCTCTCTCTCTCTCTCTCTCTCTCTGTATCTCTCTCTCTCTCTCTCTCTCTCTCTCTGTATCTCTCTCTCTCTCTCTCTCTCTCTCTCTCTGAATGCAGATGTTATGTCACATGTGATTATGTCATAACCTACATGTGTCCTGTTTCAGACATTTGCTTTAAAATGATTGAACTATATATAATAGTCCACAAGCCATATTGGTGCCTTGTGGCTGTGCTGAATCCTCTCCCATTCCAAATACCATTCCACGATTCCACGATGATGTGTTACGTCTGTTGATGCATTGATAATTAATAATTATACAAGATGGTAATCCTGTCTGTGGCTTGGATATCCGTGGATATGCACGGCTTCTCTCAGAATGCATTTCTTTCATGTGGATTCCAAGGGATTCGATTTCCCAAAAGTTGCGTAACTGATCTGACAGTGCCTGTCCGACGCCGATGTGCATCACTTCAATGTCCACAACAGTTATGATATTTAGCGTGGTTTGATTGATTGAAATATGTATTAACAGTTTGTAGAATTACAGTCCTACATTTCAAGCACAAACTCAATACAAAGACTGTTAACTGTGAGTGGACGACCCAATTAAGCATTACACTTGTTTACAACAGGGTCCACATTGTTCAATTCATCAAAGACTTCTCCTTGCACCAGCCATCCAAATACACTTTCCAGTGAATCTAGTCCTTCATTCAGTCTCTCCATTTTTCCTGTGACCATTTTCCAATATTGGTCTCCGCTAATTAGGACTCCTATCCACTGCATCCATCCCTATGAGTATGATGGGTACATCTGCTATGGGCATTAATTTTGCTTCCAAGTCCCTCCTTATCTTTCCGTTTGGCGCTTTAATCATAGAAGAGCTCAACTTGGGTGTTTCCATTAAATGGACATCAATGCTTTGATTGTTCTTAATATTTCTCAAACGAGCCTTCACTTTCCTGCAGGTAATTGTCTGGGGTGTTTTGGAAACAAACACATACATATTCAACGTTTCTTTACCTATAACTGGCAGGTTAAGTGCTCTGGAAATATCCTATTTAATGAAACTGCGGGTGCTACGCCCATCTAATAGGCACCTGGCTATACAGGGCCTTCTTCACTATACTATGACATCACGCACGTCGCGCGCGCGCGCGCGCGCGCGCACACACACACACACACACACACACACACACACACACACACACCATCATCATTGGCGATCACTCGGAACGAGTATGATTGTCCTCCTGTCGGTGGGTCTGGTCAGTGTGTCCTTTCCAAATCAATGGTTTCGAAATAGTTAATAAAGGCACTCATATTTTAGTCTTTGACTCTTTAATAGAATAGGTCAAGTGATCTTTTAAGGATAATCATATAGACAGCTCTTTGAACCATTTGCCAATATTTTGTCTGTTTACATCTTCCCATGACAATGCTGTCATCTGTTTAGGCTGTAATGAACATTTCATAAATATATATTTATTTGAGTAATTGACATTGAGCATGGTTAGAAATTAGTCTCAGAGTGCTCAGTGACCTTCCCTTTAACAGATTTTTCTCTTTTTTTCTCCTTTATTTACCCAGGGTAGACATTTTGAGCAACGCCCTGCACATAGAAACACACACAGTAAAACCTGGGAGCTGACCAGTAGGCTACAACCACAGTCTTATACTGTTGGCCACTAAGCAGCTCCACTGGAGCAGTTGGGGGTTCAGTGCCTTGCTCAAGGGCACTTCAGCGGTGTTTTCCCTGCCCGTCCGGGGAATCGAACCGGCAACCTTTTGGCAACAAGGGCGCTCCTCTAACCCTTAGGCCACTGCTGCCACATTCTGCTGTCTCCTGTCAGCAGAATGATCTTCTCCCATCATACTATTCGTCTAATTATTCACTTAATGCATGTTCTGCGGCTGCCTCCGGATTCTTCACAAAGAGCTGGCCTGGAATTCTCTCTCTCTCTCTCTCTCTCTCACACACACACACACACACACACACACACACACACACACACACACACACACACACACACACACACACACACACACACACACACACACACACACACACACACACACACACACACACACACACACAGACACACACACACACACACACACACACACACACACACACACACATCTTGAGACGTTATTGTTTCCAATAAGTAAGTCTTAGTAAGTAAGTAAGTCTAAGCTTCCAAACAGCTAACATAAAGGCATATTAGACATGTTTTTAGAATGGGGAATAACTTGAGGAGGTCTGTTGGCTTTATGTTCCTTTGTTTCCTTATAGACACAAGTTTGTCAAAACACCAGGCGAATTCATGAAAACATTCTTGGCTGAAGTTTTGAGATTCAAAATTAAAATACCCCCACCATCCAAGGGAAGGAGGTAGATATGGTGGTGGTGGACACTCGACAGTGACACGGTATACCTACCTACAGTATACAAGTTGTTAATGAACAATAAAGTGGACAGGACTGAAAACTCAGAGGTCTTCTACAGGAAGGAACAGAACAAGCTGTTTGACAGTCTGTTAATAATCTTGAGGAGTCATATAGGTCCTTGTGTGGTCCATGTGTGCAACATGCTGCAAATTTCAATTTACAATTCAAGTGTATAGCAGACACTCTTAAGAGTGATTTACAGTAAGCAAGGAAAACACAAGCTAATAAAATGCATAGAAATAGTAATCTAGATCAGTGGTTCCCAAACCTTTTCATGTCAAGGACCCCCAAATTGACACTAATTATCCCGTGGACCCCCATTTGAAAAGGTATGCCAGGGACCCCCTGGAACTCCCTCAAGGACCCCTGGGGGTCCCCGGACCCCACTTTGGGAACGACTGATCTAGATCATAGGTGAACCAAGAACCTATCATTACCAGTCTAAACAGTAAACAGTATAGATATTTAAATAAATCTGTACATTGAAACTATATAGGCCTACACATATTGCCAGCAGGTCTACAAATGCATTCTGTCTACATAAAATGCTCTAAATTATATTTCAGCCATTGCATAAGCCTGCATGCAGATGTTCAACCAGTCTGTAGTAGGCCTACAATTTACAATTTATCAGACGTTCTTAATCCAGAGCGATTTACATTAAAGGAGAATTCCATGCTAGAATGCTTTCTTATCTTTCTTACCTTTCTTTGTAGTTGTTACGTCCCCACCAAAGAGGTCCAGGTGTTTTTTTGTGCAAAAACTCCTTATTGGCTATTTCCCCTACCATAAGCCCTCAATGAATTGCATTGCATTGAATGGGAATTGAATGGGGCTATGGGGTGTTATGCTAATTCGCTTATTTCCATCGAAAGAAGTAGTAAAGTGTGCCGCTTGGGATATTATTTACATTATGAAGAGAGGATATATACAAAGAAATTATAATTTTGAGCGATGGAAATAAGTGAATTAGCACAACACCCCATAGCCCCATTCAATTCCCATTCAATTCAATGCAATTCATGTAGGGCTCATGGTAGGGGAAATAGCCAATAAGGAGCTTTTGCACAAAATAACACCTGGACCTCTTTGGTGGGGACGTAACAACTACAAAGAAAGGTAAGAAAGCCTTTTAGTATGGAATTCTCCTTTAAGCAAGAACAAAAGCATGGTAATACATCACATACATAAAAAGTAGTTATCATGAAAAATTCATAAGCTAAGAACGTAACAGTGATAAGGAACTATACATATGAACTATACATATACTATGCTATACATACAGTATATACTATAAAGTGCTGTGACTATACAATGCAATTCTAGTGCTGTCTAGTGTCTACATAACATGCTATAAGTCTGTATCAAATGCTATCTATAAGTCTACAAAAGTGCTACAGTATCTAAGGGGGTAGGGTAGGTGCTACGTGTCATGATGGAGTCCGAAAAGGTGGGTTTTCAGACTACGGCGGAAGATTGGGAGTGATGCTGCAGTTCTGATTGTAATGGGAAGTGAACATTCCATAGTTTTGGAGTCAGAAGGGAGAAGAGTTTCGGACGTGTGGAGCGTTGTCCCGGCGTTTTTAGTGAGGGTATACTTCCAGCTTCCCTGCGTTGGCTGATCTGAGTAGTAGTAGCCAGTGACCATTTTTTTGCTGTGATATGTTGGCCAGAAAACATCAGGCTGCCACGCCACCGACCCATACTGTGTAACTGTAACATTCTGTTCTGTTCTTGGAATAGTATAAGCACCGCATAGCATTAGTTGCACATGGGGATGTAGCCTATACACATATATATATATATATATATATATATATATATATATATACGCTGCTTAGGTTAACAGCTATACATAATTTCACTGTTGATCGATCATACTGTTCATTATATTCACTGTTGTTTGACTGTTTGACTAGGCTGGCTGACATATAAAAGCCTCATATCCACTGTAGAAAGACAATCAGAATGCTTGTTACATTCCAAAATGACAGCAGAAAGAGAAAGTGCTTTTGACTTAGGCAGAAATGACAAGCATCTGATAGGTTGAGAGAACATTGGTCAGGATGAACCAGCACTGACATCAGTGTTATGAGAGTATAGATTTAGGCAGATAAAAGAAAAAGAAATTTTGTTTTTTACTCATGATTGCCCATATTCCCTATGAACGAAAATACATCGCATGGATGCACCTGGGACGTATCCTCAGTGATATATTCCAAGGTCATCAGAGTTTCTGGTCTCACAAACATCATACCCCTCATTCGGGTGACCCAGCCGGGGTGATCAAGTCCCGACTTACGTCCCAGTAGCTACCCTCGATCAGACCCACTAGGGAAAGACCAGGGCCACACAATCCGCTGGGACCACTCCGGAACTATACTCTTGCCGGGACTGGGAGGCACAATTCTGGCAAGTAGAGGGCCTAGGCTCTGTGGGTTGACTCCAGTCCGGGCCCCTCCTATGTCTCATCAGGTCTACTCCTGCTCTCACCAGGAGTACAGCCAGGACCTGTGTGTCGCACCAGACTCCCTGCCTGGGAGACTGGTGGAGTCTGGTGGCTTCCTCCTCACAGAGGAATGGATGCAGGCTGGGGGTGCCGTCTACATTCCGGCTGTCACCCGTCTCTCTTGTTGTCACCAGACTATACCTGGTTGTCACATAGTCTATTCCTATGAGTCACTATGAATAGAATACCTCAGAACGAAAATACATCGCATGGATGCACCTGGGACGTATCCTCAGACTTAGGCAGAAAGTAATTTGAATTTGTTTGTCTTTATTGAAAACCTTACAAATATGATGTCGTAGGGTAAGTCTTAGACAATTAAGCAATGAGGCTAACGCTTTATTATATTTAATTGTTACAGAATTCCACTGCCAGTAATGCTGCTACAACTGCATTGTATGTGTCTATGTGACAGTAAACACAGAACCTAGGTGGACACACTTGTACAGGTATTACTAAAACTGTCCAGCAGAGGGCACACTAATCCCAGTGAACAACCTACATTTCTAACCTAAACACAGATGTTGAAAGCAGTCTACCGCGCGCGCGCGCATGTGTGCGCATGTGTGTGTGTGTGTGTGTGTGTGTGTGTGTGTGTGTGTGTGTGTGTGTGTGTGTGTGTGTGTGTGTGTGTGTGTGTGTGTACCCACTGGGCAAATGGCAAACGTATACTCTAGATTGTGGTCTCCATGATATTCCGTTCCATTCCTTATTTCCAACAGGCTTGGATCCTACGACTTTTAAAGAAATAATTTGAAATTACTCTTTGATGTATTGAGCTGCAGTATGAACTTGGCCTAGATCGTAGAGGTTATGAGATCTCTGTTAACAGAAAGAAGAGCAGATAGACAGACAGACAGATAGAGTTACTGACTTACTATCAGTGGGGGGTATCCTAGCAACCACAGACGCCTGAGTCTGTGGTTGCATTCCTTCTGTCAGTCCCTCGGCCAGCAGCAAGATATGTTTGTTGTGAGCATTTGTTGTTGAATCTAGCCTAGACACAATGGATATACTATCATTGGAATCCTATACAAAACCCATCTCTACCCTGTCTGTGTTCAGTCACATCCCACCACGACGAAAGGACAGCAAAGAGATGTCTTATTTTAGCAATGAATCCAAGGTATATAACACAATGTTGCATGCATAGACGTAATATTAGTAAACTAACATGGGTGAAATACGCTAGCTATTAAGCCAGCATTAATGCACATTGAGCTTGACGATGGTCTAGTCCGTATAACGTGTCACCGCAGTTACCAAACGTTGAACATGCTCTGTTGAAGATAGTATTTTCTCAAGTCAATATTGTTGAACAAAGAAAAAACAAGTGTGTTTTCAGCACCATGGACAGCGACGAGAGAACCCTAATTAGTTGGATTGAGTTCACCCGCGCTGCTGTTATGGGCCAGAGAAACTCGACACATTACAATTCCTTTCCCCCCTGACATTCAGACATTTGAAGTTATAGTTAGTTGTCTTTTTACAATTTGTCCAAAATGTCAAGTAAAGCTGACAGGCAACTGTGTGCTGTATCATGTGTCCAATTGATCGCTGCTGGTCCACTTGTTTCTGGAATGGAGGTGAATATCATTTCAAATCAAATTAGCTGTGGTTTTTGCCATCCAAATACATTATATGCTTAAATGGGCGGGGGCCCTAAGAGATGCAGAAATGAACTAGAAAAAGAGACCTGTGCCTTCTGGGCACAGGTCTCACCAGGAGGATATATAGGACTCAGGAGAGTGTGTGATCTTTAGCTTGGGAAGCCGTGGATATGCACGGCTTAATTGGGAAGCCGTGGATATCCACGGCTTGGAATACACTGCCATTTCTTCCTTCTCAGAATGCATTTCTTTCATGTGGATTCCAAGGGATTCGATTTCCCAAAAGTTGCGTAACTGTGAACAGTGCCTGTTCCTCTCCGACGCTGATGTGCATCACTTCAATGTCCACAACTTCAGTTATGATATTTAGCGTGGTGACTTCTCCTTGCACCACCCATCCAAATACACTTTCCATCAGTCTCTCCATTTTTCCTGTGACAATTTTCCAATATTGGTCTCCGCCAAATTGGACTCCTAATTCCACATGCATCCATCCATATGATGGGTACATCGGCTATGGGCATTCCTTTTGCTTCCAAGTCCCTCCTTATCTTTCCGTTTGGCGCTTTAATCATAGAAGAGTTCAACTTGGGTGTTTCCAATAAATGGACATCAATTAGCTGTGCCATTATGTATCATTATGCCACCAAAATGTGGAACGCCCTACCAACAGTCATTAAGACATGCGAATCCCTTGACTCCTCTCAAAGGGCACCTACGGACGGCTGCAATTCGAAACTGGCCCCCGTAAAAAAATCTGAATCCCCACCGTCCACCCCTTTTTCCCCTCCCCCCTCACTGTTTCTTTTCCCTTTTTACCTCCTTTATGATGAATTTCTGTTCTGTTCTTTGACTATATAGAAGAAGTGTCTATTTGTACGTCTCTAAATGTTTTTGATGAATTGAACAAGGTGGACCCTCTTGTAAACAAGTGTAATGCTTAATTGGGTTGTCCACTCTGCAGTTAACAGTCAATGTATTGAGTTTGTGCTTGAAATGTACTGTAATTATGCAAACTGTTAATAAATATTTCAATCAATCAATCAAAAATTTAATTTGTTTGGTCAATCAGTCATAACATATAGGTAATGCATATTGTAGTGGTTCTCAAAGTGAGGTACAGTGGTCCTCTGGGTTATATACTTTTGACATGTTATGGGTCCATTTGTACAATCTCAGAGCTAGTGGCCAAGTAGCCTATATACCCGAATGTGATTGTTGTTGTCTAACATGTGTCTGTTTGAACCTGTAGGCCCCTGAGGTCTTCACTTATGACCGGTTGTTCCACCTGCCCGAGGGTTACGATAACAAACTGCACCGGGATGACAGAGGACACAGTAAAGGCAGAGGCCTAGACCCGTTTAAAGAGGTAATATAACCACAGCTCTTTCATTTGTATCAACTCACCCAAAAAAATGACTATTGTATATTAACACATATTTTAAAGTGAGGTCAAGTCAATTAAGTCACCTATATTGATATACAACACATTGAAAAACAACCGGAGCTGACCCAAAGTGCATTGCAATTGAGGCAGATGAAACAACAATAATTCATGATTCATAAAAGCAAGACTAAAGTGTAAAACACAAATCACAATAAAGATTGCTGATCTGCAGGCTCACAACACTTATTTAGACCTGAGGATGATTCTACAAATGTCTTCTAAATCCTGATAGTTTTCTGAAAAACCCATGTTTCTATGTCAGTGGTTCTCAAACATTTTCATGTCAAGGACCCCCAAAAATATATGTAATTTGCCGCCGACCCCATCTGAAAATATGCTGTCCCAGTCACCCCGCCCCCAGAAGCAAAAATATGAGTTAAAAACATTTGCTCTGAAAGATTATATATTCAAAGATTTGCACTACATTTAAAAAAATAGCAGACCTACAAGCTGCCGTGCTATGAGCTTGTGGGTCTGCTATTTTTCAATAGCTAAAGTATAACATAATGTTTAAAACACCAAAAGGGGTTCCCGGCTCCCGCCCAAAATGGGTTCAGCGCATAACATCCATACAAGCTATCCAAGTTATTAAAGCTGCTCAGTAAGGGTCCATTACTGAGCAGGACAGCAGAGCAAGAAACATCAGGTTACATCAATAAAAGAGTGGGTACATCTTAAATGTGTAGCCTAATCAATTACAATTCCCCAAGATACATCTGTCAAGGGAGAGCTCTGGCCCCCAAAAATTATATGTAATTGGCCGCCAACCCCCATCTAAAAATATGGATTTGAGTTAAAAACGCTCTGAAAGAATATATATTCAAAAATGTGCACTACATTTTCAGGATTTTTCAAAAATAGCAGACATACAAGCTCATAGCATCATGAGCTTGTAGATCTGCTATTTTTCAATAGCTAAACTAAAGTATAACATAATGCTTAAAACACCAAAAGGTTTTCCCGCCCAGAATGGCTCACAAGTGGCTTTGTGGTGTGTCAGGTGAGTGTGTCAGAGAGTAGACAGGAGGGATTCACCTGGATAGCATCCAGCTTTGTCCCACTCCCCATCCTCCCCTCCACAGTGTGTTCAGTTTAACTCCAACTAGAACGGGCGCTCCTCAACAGCTTGATTAGTTTGTTGGCACCGTGTGTGTTGATGTCACTCCCCCCCAGCAGACCACAACAAAGGACACAGGCCGTTACAGGACTGGAACAGCTGCAGCAGCAGCCCGGTGCTGCATGCAGGAGTACTCTCTCAAAGGCAACATCGCTTGGCCCCGGCCGCCATTAGTCATTGAGAGAGCTGGCTGGGGCCAGGACGATACAGGAGGCTTTCCAGAGTTGGAGCACCTTCTTCAGCCTAAAGGAGAGGCTGAAGAGGTGGTGCTGCACCTGTGCACCACAGACAGGACCTCCTATCCTCCTGAGACTGATGAAAGGAGGATGAAAGAGAGAGAGAGAGAGAGAGAGAGAGAGAGAGTGGCAGTCAGGCTGTAAAGCAGAGTATGAAGTATGCAGTATACTGTGTGTACAGTTTAAAGTCTCTTTGTCAGTGAATAAATGCTCCTACTGTGTATGTATGTGTTTTGGGTGGAACAAAGGCATGTCTCCTCCCACAGAGCCCCATTAATCAGAGTGAATTAAAGAATTACAAACCAGTTTGCTCTTTGTTTTCCATGGATCCGACACCCCAGATCTCCATTCTCCATATATGTCTGCTCTCCAAGCGTTGCTCTGAACTCCATACGAGTTGCATGGTTAATGTTATGGATATGGATTGTGATATTATAAACACATTATTTTTTAAATTATTATTTTTCCCATTCCCACTGAGCTATATCGTTCACCATTGTAGCCTATTTTAGTTGATGTAGACTCGGTCATCCACTGTTTTTTGGCTTTTTGCCTTTATTCATCGGGATGAACCTGTGTAGTTTATGGCTGCTCCAACAGTAGTGGCAACATAAAAAAAAAGATACATAACGCCAGTCTTATCCAATACACAATATTTATGTTTTATAAACACAAGGCTGATGTACTTTATACCTCATACTAAGCATTTAAAGTATGAGGTATAAAGTACAGCAGCCTTGTGTTCGTAAAATACAAGGCATGTGCCTGGACCACTTGGCCCTAAAACTATATTTCTGTTACACCTATACATAGTTATAGTGTACAGTGTGAACGGTCCTTTAGCCATAGGGAACTGTACAAAGGCACACTTCATAGCCATTGTATTATGTATTATTATACCACAACCACTGACCAGTCAGATTGACCTCTCTCTCTCTCTCTCTCCTCGTCTCTCTCACAGGAGATGTCCAGAGCTATGCCAGTTCGATCCTCCTCAGAGTATGGCCGACGGACACCTCCCGTTCTTTACCAGCCAGGGCGGCAGTATGTCCGCGTCGCTCTCATACAAGTGGAATTCTGTCGGAAAAACGGCATTTCACGAAACGTGGCAGAGGGATACGGATCAGTCGTTCCGGTTTGAATGCGTCACGCGTGTGTCTGTGGTCGTCACGAGGTCAGGCCATTTGTTGACACTGTGGATATGTAGGCCTATGCTAGTGTGCTAGTGTGTGTACTAAAATATATTGTTGCTGTCGTGCATATCTCCATATTTTAACTCTTAGTGCTTTTTCTTTTCGTAAATTAACGCCCTACTTTTGATCATACTTCAGCGTCACACAATCGTATCAAAAGTAGCAGATCCACAAGCTCAAAACGCAGCGTCATGTGGCACGTTTTGAGCTTGCAGATCTGCTACTTTTGCTATTTTTTTATTTGAATCCTGAAAAGGTTCGGAAATACTGTATACCATTATGAGGTTTCCAACCACCAGACCAAGTTTGCACTCAAAACATTGCAACCTCACCCAGCTGCAATTTCCAGAAGCCTCAAAAGAAGGACATGGGAAATATGGAAACGTTATCTTTAAAGAGATCATGCAGGAAGGTTTTCTTGGTTTCTGAATATCTGAAAGACATACGAGTTCTCCATTAATTGCCTCCTCTGAATTCATGATAATGGTACAAGTGGTTTTGGCAAGTGCAGCTGCTGAAAATGAGGCAATGAGATCTCACAGAAAGTAGAGACGTAGATGTTAACAGTTATTATACTATAGATGCGTGAGACTATGTTAAAGATGGAGACATGGAGTGCCACAATTTTTTTATTTTTCCAGTTTTTCATGTGTCTATGAGGTAATATATTAATATAGTGCCACCACACTATCAGCCCCTCCCCTAACCCCTCCCTATTTATCATACAACTACAGCTGGGTGTGGCTTCAGTCCAGGTGGATCACCACCCATCAGGCAAACCAGGCATACTTAATTAACTGGTGGGCGTGTCCACATAAAAGCATGATTTTAACAAATACTGTACACTTTTTGGAAAAAGTTCTTCCCCCTTATATTGTAATAATACCTGATGATCATGTTTTAGGGTGGAAAAAAATAGTGGCACTCCATCTTTAAAATACAGTAGCCAATATACTGAAATTTAAGGCTATATAGAATTGCACATGATGCAGACCACATTTTTAAAAACCCACTGTAGAGTGTTTGTTCAGACATCACACATCAGAACTGTCTGATAAAAACCTGTATTGTTTGGGAACTTAACATCCTAAGCCTTAGGATTACGTTAGGACCTATAATGTAATCTCCTTAGAATAGATATTTGTTTTCACTGTCAGCACATTCAATTTAGTCTACATTTTTCGTTCATGTACAACATCAAAACAAACAAGACAGTCAAGGTAGGGATCATCAGCTTATATACAAACATTTAATGAATAACAAAATGATGGCAGTTTAAATCTATGTGTTTCGGATGAATAAAAACAAATAAAAACAAAAACAAAACACCCGTTTGCTGTTGAATCTTCTTGCCCGAGTCCGCCTACACATTTGTAGACAGTAACAGCTATATTTACATTTCACAGATTCTTTGCAAACTAGCCACAAAACCGGCAGTTTGTTGGCATCAGATACTCTACATTGCAATAAACTTGTCACGTAGAGTGAGTATTTGAACTAAAAATGCAACACTGTTCTTCTCAAATTGGGCACCAAATAAAAAACAACATGAGGCCAAGCTTCACACGCAGCTCTGCTTGTCTTGGATCTATAAGGCTCTGAGGCACAGCACCACAGTCAGGGTTGAAGCTGCAATCCGGAATTTACGTACAGTATGTTAAAACCCCCTTATGGCCACTGACGTGCTTGGCGTAATGAAATCATTAATACAACTCATTAAGCTATTAATTTAGTAATTAAAGCGGTTTGCATGTTTGGAATCGTAACAGCTGAAATCAATAATATATCAGTATTCTGATATTAACCTGTGGGCCACATTAAGTGAAGGCCGCCCGTTGCCCATGTATGGAGTCAGTAGTGTTTGTTCAGTAACAGAGCGGTCTTCCTGTCTCTGCAGCTCTTTCCGACGTTCTGTTCGTGGTTCAATCACTGTGTTTTGTCGTGGCTTCGCTGCTGTCCCTGCAGTTAGCTCATAACATTAGCAGCTAGCTAACTTGTCGCTTCGAGCTGCGGTCTTAGAGTGGCCGGGCACTGACCGACCGCGGTGCAGGCGGTGTTGCCAGACTTCCGCAGTGCGGGGCGGGGCTTAGGAGGCAGCCAATCATGACTAGGTCGCTACTACATGATTGGCTAGCTAGGCCGCTAATAAGAACGGGCCTGTTGTACAGTACAGTATGTCAGGTTTCACCTGACAAAAATCTGTATGGTATAGTTAGTATGTTATAACATCTGCAGGTGGTCTGGAGGTGGTCTCCTTACTCTTCCACTGACAACTGTAGACCCTAGTAGTGTTGCATTGGTAAAATAGCTCCATAATTGCACGCTGTACCACGCCAAAGCTTGTTTCAGGAGCACACACACATGCACATTCATGCGATTACAAATAACCCTTAATTTCACACTTCAACAGAGTGACCCACCACTAGCGGGGGTTAACATAGGAATGAGCCTATGAATGCATATCAATGGCCCATTGTGTGGCCTGTAGTGTAGGTGTTAAGCGACGTGTGAGTGGCGTCTTTTAAAATAGCGTCCCACCAAAGATAAAATCAGCAATGCGACACTGACGAGTACTGCTTGAACACCTCCCCTGACCTGAAGCTTATTGCCAGATTGTTACAAATGCCATCTCTTCATGTGGAAGACCCAGATTTGAATCCTGGGGTATACTGTAGGACACGGAAGTTATGGATTGCAGCTTTAAATGAGCTCCACGTCACTAGTCCTGTACACGTCGTGGCCTACTGCCATCCGATGACCCGGAGCGCATCTTCCTATCACCAGGCTCTCCCCCTCTTGGCCGCGCGGCAGGGCTGCATTTGAACCGGGATTTGAAAACTAGATGCAGCGACAGCACTGAATGGACTGCGACTGTGCACCCGCGGACCAACACGATCTACCGTACGTACAAGCTTCCTAAGGAATGACGATGACGTGCTGGAAAGTTGCGTGTCTGTCACGCTGGTAGTTTCGGTGTAATGTTGGAGTCGACAGAGTCCCCCCGGCAGATCACGTTATTTTCACCTTGTACGTATGTGTGATCGGTAAAGTCCACTGTTTCACACATGCTGCTTGTGTTCAAGGCATCACGGTCCCCTGTGACAGAGATCGGGTCATCTCGGTGTGAACAAAATAGGTCTTGAGCTCTCCCTTACCCTTCACGTTAATGATGCCCCGACATGAGCACATGTATCCCAGCGCTGTCAGGATGCAACTCGTCTCCTCTGTTACCTGCATGGAGAACACAAACTGACGTTAGACGTTTAGCTCGGGTGGTGCAGTGGAGAAGTATCTGCCCCGTGTTGGTTCGAATCCACTGTGGTGCACTGAATCCACTTGCCAAAGGCTTTGTCATGTGTCTACTCTATACAAACCCGTGTTTGGGGGAGCGGAGCCAGGCATAGAGGGTGTTTCTGAATGTATTGTTTCATATACAGGTGGCACATGTCAGAAGGAGTGTTGGGTGGGAGGTGTGGAATGAAGGTTCTATACGTAAAATAAATGGTAAATGGTGCATTTATATAGTGCCTTTATCCAAGGCGCTTTACATAGATTGTGCATCAATTCACCCATTCACACACACATTCATACACCGATCACATCAGGAGCAATTTGGGGTCCAGTGTCTTGCTCAAGGACACTTTGACACTAACTCTGGGGGAGCCTGGGTTTGAACAGGCAACCTTGCGGTTGCCATCCAGCCGCAGTGACAATACAGACGTGTCTGTGAGGAGGAATTAATTGGCATAACGACGGAAGTCTGATAACAGCACATGACAGAGTGAGCCTGGGCCACTTGCCCATTTCAAAGTTTAAATGCTTCATTATTTTATATACTTCCTTGTACACCGATGTCGTGTCGCACATCAAAATACAAATCGGTACCCCCAGGTACCATGGGTATAGATTTACTTGGCCGCAGCCCACATACTTGGCTACGCTGCTCATCCCACAAATGCAGGTTCCTTACATTCCTTACATTGTCAACAAGTATTGTTACAGCAGACAAATTCGTTACCAAGTCCAAATTCCCCATGGATTTTCGGGGGGAAAATACCTTACGCAACAATTGCAAATGGACAATGCTGTCTGTCGGCTTACGGCTTACAGAGGTAAAGAAATCAATATGTTTTGCCGGACTGAGAAATTATTATTTCATATAAAATATATATATTGTCTGACACCATTTATTTTATTTTTTATCCCACAATTTTGCAACCCATTTGTTCATCCAGTGTCAATTATCGAATTTAATCCTGGGGCGCCACACTCCCTCTGCCAACCTGGGGAGAGCAACGGACTGACCTCATGCTTCCTTCTATGCATGAGGAGTTCAAACCGCTTCTTTTCAGGGGAGTTTCCCTGGTTGGACGTAGTGCGTGGAACACGTTATGTCACACACCTTTTCCAAAGCTCTGTGGATATATCATTTTCATTCTATCGTTTGTTTTCATGTGATATATACTGTATACCAAGGCATATTATATAACATAGCAATCTCACCTGTATCTTCCCCAGAACGCCGGTGGTTTCCATCCTACTGGCTACATTCACACTGTTCCCCCAGATGTCGTACTGAGGTTTCTGGGCCCCGATAACACCTGCAATCACCGGCCCGTGGTTGATGCCTGAACCAGGGAAACCCATGGATTAAAATCTCCCGACTGAAACGGTTTGCATGACCGTGTGGTTTGTGAAACCGTATGAAAAGAGCCCCCCATAATAGCACTGTTTGCTAAACACGTAACACAATATGTAGAATTATGATGTTTTAGTAAGTTGCTGCTGTTCAACATACTGCCAAACACACTCACCAACTCTGAGTCTGAAGTCATTGAAGGAATGTTTGTTGATGATGTCAAGTTTCCCAACCAGTGCAAAGGCAAATTCCACCATGGTGCCAATGTGCATGTACTGTCTGTCATGTTCCTGCAGAGAGATAAAAGAAGATTTTACAGTAGCATCGAATAATATAGTAGGGTAAACACAGGTGTCACCAATTATACTAGAATAGGATGATGGAGTTTCATGGACATTCATTTACAGAATAAAACGTTGAAATATGGAGGTACGTTGGTTTCTACCCGATAGCAACGATAATACAAATTGGCCCTAAACTTTAGTAGTCCAATCTTGGAAATGTATTTGTTTAGCCCCTAAAGAAAATCCCTTGCTTCATGCCTGTGTGTATTCTGGTCCAGGGCTGGCATTGAGTCCAGTAGCAGCCATGTAGGTGCTGCCAATGGTCTTTATCTTCTCCACTCCACTGAACTTGGGCTTGGACAGCAGCTGGAAGACACACAGAAGCAAACAAACCCAATGTCTGATATACGGTCATCTCTTATTTTGAACATTCTCTCTTTCAAAATGCACAAAAAGTGGCAAAATGTGGTATGCATGCTAAATGTATACTTTTTTTTAAATGTTTTTTTGTGGCTTTCGCCTTTATTTTATATTCTTTTTATGGAGGGACAGACAGGAAATGGGGAGAGAGATGGGGGGATGACATGCGGTAAGGGCTGTCGGGATCGGGAGTCGAACCCGCGGCACACTGCCAGACTGGATTACCAGCCAAGGTGCCTGGACCGCTGAGCCACGGCCCAGGCCTAAAAAATGTATTGTATTCTAATATTAAAATGTAATTTTATATAACTGTAATTTAGTATGTTTATGACATATATGTGACATAATGGGTTCACATTCTGCTCATCTACTCTCTACTCCCCTTGCCTGTCTACTGTCTAGTCTAAAGTCTAGACAAAACACTTTTCCACTTTTTCACTTAACCACTTTTCCACTTTCATCTTCTGACATCTTTGACATTATGCCAATTCCCCCACGTTGTCCCCATGCCGTCACTGCTGATCCCCGGCTCCTTCAAACCACCAGCCCCATTCATGTTTTAACAATAAATGTCTTTGTTGATATTGTTGCTGTCGGATGGAAACGGATGGAAAAATAGCCTGAAACAAGCCATAGTTAACCATAGCTTTACTCAGGTTAAGTTTTGGAAATGAGGTTAGGTTTAGGCATAGCTTTTACTGAGGTTATACGTGTAGGAATAAGGTTAGGTTTTAGGTAGTTTAATTGAGGTTACGTTTAGGAATAGGCTACCTTCATGGCGAACGTTCTGGATTTGGATTTTGTTTTGGGTGGCGAGCATTCTTCTATTCACCATAGGAGACTCTAGAGCAGTTACAGAGTACTGAGAACATGGTGAATTGTGTGTTTTTGTTGTACCCCCAGGGTAGGATTTGGACACCCAGTAACCCACGCCCATGGTGGGGAGAACTTTACTCCACCACCTGGATGCCCGTGAATACAATCTTTTAAAACAGCGAAGCAGTCAGACAGACGGACGGTATACCTCATCAAAGTCGGCGATGATCTCGTTCAGGAGGCGTAGACACTCCAGCCCCTCCTTGTTCACGTCAGACTCTGTGTAGAACTCTTTGAAGTCAGGGATGGAGGCGAACATCACACATACCGAGTCATATGACTGGTGATACAGATCCTGATGGACACATACAGTACAGAGAGGGTGGGGGGGGGTTCATTACGTTTAAGTACTCTGTACTGTCATTTATAAGAAAGAAAGAAAGAAAGAAAGAAAGAAAGAAAGAAAGAAAGAAAGAAAGAAAGAAAGAAAGAAAGAAAGAAAGAAAGAAAGAAAGAAAACATTAGTCAACAATACTGAATTAAACAAGAGAGAGATGACAAGATACTAATAACAAACAAAACAACAGAACACAAGTCAAGAGTACTCTGTTAATTGAGTAGCTTTTTCTTTTTTTTTTGCGGCTTACGCCTTTTATTGTTTCTTTTTGAAGGGACAGACAGTAGGCTGACAGGAAACGGGAGAGAGATGGGGGAAGACATGCAGTAAAGGCCGTGTCGGGCTCGGGAGTCTAACCCGCAGCACACTGCGACTGGATTACCAGTCGGGTGCCCAGACGGTTACGCCACCGCCTGGGCAATTGAGTAGCTTTTTCATGTCCTTTTTTTAGTCTACTTTCATTTAAAGGTGACATATCTTGGTTAAAACAAAAAGCGTATTGTTAGAAATCTCTACATTCTGATAGAAATCATTGCTATACTTGAGCAGCTGTCGCTCAGGAGGTAGAGCAGGTCGTCCAATGATCCCTGGGTCGGCGGTTCGAATCCCGGCTCCTCCTGTCCACATGTTGAAGTGTCCTTGGGCAAGACACTGAACCCCACATTGCCTCCAATGAGTCGGTCGGTGTGAGCTCGCCACCATTGGTGTGTGAATGTGAGAAGTGAGGACGCTGGCGTCGACTGTTCGCCGCTTCACCTCCCAATGTATGAATGAATGAACCATTGTAAAGCACTTTGAGCACTTGGAAAAGCACTATAAAAATGCAAATCATTAATTCATTTATTGAATGCTTTCATCCAATCAGAAGAGAGGACCCATTCATCAGCTTCAGCTGCAGCTATATTGTTCCAGTTCCAATTTCATCAGCTCTCCCCCATCTCTTCCAATTTCCATTTGTTATTCTGATCTCTGGACAAAATCCAAGAGTAGGCTACAGCTCTGCTGTTCGCTTTTCTTATGAAAAATGGCCATTACTTTGGACAGTGTCACTGGATTAGAGAGGGATTGGATGGTACAATGTAATCATGGAGAGATTACGGTCAGGGTGACACCCTGAACCCGGGGAGACGGGGTCCACTGGTGGGCCGTGAGGATACCGCAAGTGGGCCTAAGATTTTATTAATAATATAACATTAATATATATATTTTTTTTAGTTTTTGGCTTTTGTGCCTTTATTGATAGTTACAGTGAAGATGGAGAGAGAGAAGGGGAGAGACATGCAGCAAAGGTCGTCATGAATGGGACTCGAACACGCAACGCACTGTCAGGCCAGAGCCTATATATATGTGGCATGCGCCTGGACCACTAGGCCAGCGGGGCGCCCCAACATTAATATATCATCATCATATCCATTTGAAAAGTTGTCCGCAACAGTTAACAGCTACGTCATGCCGAGACCGCCCTACTCACTACTGCAACGCCGTCCTACACACTACACTCACACGGCAGTGACGTCACAGACTTACCCTCCGCGTCGTTCCAGATCTATCTCCTCATGTCGCACCGCGGGTGGTGTTGAGGCTCGGCGTTATATATATATATCCACACAGTGGAGTACATATATGTATACAGTATACTGTAGTATATAAACAGTATATTATAAATATACTGTAAGCTGACCTCATTCTTCCAGTTGCGCCCGAGGAAGTGTTCTGCGACGTGGGCCGGCAGAACGTTCTCCAGGAGAACGCGGTTGAGGTTCTCCATGGTTTCGATCTCCTCGCACTCCCTCTTGAATTTGTCCCTCCAGAGGAAGTCTAACCTACAGTAATATTCATTCTGTTACAGGAGGACACAGAGTAAAGAGACACCCGTGTCATTTCACACCCTCCATTCTGCTCTCCGGTCATGAACAATGCATGCGGGGACGATAAAGAAAGGTTAGTATGGGAGAGAGTCCACAAGACACACACACCTGTATTTATTATGCTACGACACACTGTTATTAGGCTTAGTTATTATAGGCTTAGTTATTACTGTTGCAAGTTGTCTGGAAACCAGAAGAATCTGCCATTGCATAAAATAAATAACATATTGCCCTCGCAGTGATCTTATTCTGGCCATATGCCAGGCTACGTCGCAAGAGCTTGTAGAACGGCTATTTCCGGTAAAGAGATTTGGTGTTGCGGGGTGGGGGGGGAGCGGACCTGGTATAGAGCCCTGAGGGACCCCTGTCAAAGTAAGGACATATGGTCGAAGTGGTTGATGCCTAATTCATACTTTAGATTTTCAAGCTAATGTAACCAGCTGAGCTATAGATACATACATATGACTGACCACAGACTTATTATTAAAATATAAAAAATGCAAAATATAAAATATGGACTTTTCTTTTGAGCAATTTATACCAAAGTTAACAATAAAAGTAGAGACAGATTAAATCACACGAGAACATTCGCTTTCCCTATTACCAATGAAACCTACAGATTAATTTAGTATGGCTAAAAAGCAGTGACCACTCACCAAAGATACTAGCCCCTCTCGGGACCCTACGTAAAGCTTTTCTGAAATTTTGATGAGTTTTACGTAGGGTCCCTGCTCACTACTGTATTTTCGTATGGAAATCCCTGGACACGGATGTAGAAATTCTCTCTAAAACAGGATCTGCGCCAAGTGACGGCATTATTTTACTTGAGTTATTCTGAATTCGGGAACTTTAAGTAGCTATACATCCCGCTGCGAATATCTCCTGTGGCGCGGAAGCCGCTAAGTATTTTTAATCTTTGTTTGACCGATTTGGTCGCTTTATTTCTTCTTGTTTGTTTACCGTTTATTGTACCGCCTCCCGGTGTGCGGTTGGCTTGTGCGGCTACGTCCCTGCCTCTGATCTGCTCTGTCATAGCTATAGCGCCACTAGCTAGCCAGATAGGCGGTACAATGAGGTGTCAATAAACAAGGAAGGAAGAGATTAATCCAAGCTTCCAAATCGGGCAAACATAGATTAAAAATACTTAACGGCTTCCGCGCCACAGGAGATATTCGCAGCGGCATGTATGGATACTTATACGTCACATATTCAGAAAGCCTCACACTGAATAATATCGTCATAGAGCGCGGGGAGCCGCGAAACATGTTGTTTATGTTTTAAAATGGGTGCGTCCCATGTGGCATGGTAGTAGTGCAACAGGACCCCATGGACTGGGTCGAACAAAATGTCAGAAACTTCAGTACCATTGGGTTCTGCTTGGAGGGCTACAAAGATACAAACTGATTCAGCTGCGTGCACGTTGAGTTAATGAACACACAGGTTGAGTTCCCATACAGCATGTTGCTCAACTTTAATTAATGACTGCACTGCACTACCCTCAGCGTGGACGACGCCACAAACAGATTACAATGTCGAGCACTCCGTTCTCATTGCATTTTCAGCGCGAGTTGCTAACTCACTGCCTCCTCTCCTTTCCTTGTCAGAACGGACTGTCGTTCCCGAACACTTTAAAACCGAAGCCCTGCTCGCAACTCTCTCTCGTTGCGAGTAACACGGCTTGCTGCAGCCTTCTCACGGAAATGTCTGGTCTAGTTCTCTTCTGGCGACACTGAAGTTCGAGTTCACACCAGAGACACGCCCACACTACTCGTCACTACCCCACACTGCTCCCACCCGGCCACACTAATAATGCATTGCATTGGCTAGCAACAAGCTACGTTTCAATCCTAATTGTTAGTTCTGACAAACATCCATTAGGTTCCAAATGTTGTGTTGTGTTGTCAATAGGGTTTGTTGGAGCATACAGTATATATAATACAATACAGTAGGTGTGTGGACTCTTTTTATGCTTACCTGAACCTCAGTCCAGCAACAATCATATAGATTGTTCCACACGCAGACAAAATTTTGCTTGTTTCATCCATGAACAAAGCAAAAAGCCTTGGATGATCCAGAGCACCACGACTATGCTTCAACGAGACGTTACACAAAGCCAGTCACCTATATATTGTCCTTGAAAACAATTTGCGTTACTCACGTACCATAAGACCATTTTCTCAGAGATGGGCTCCTTATATTTCTAAGCTTTCCTCCAGCAAATGGAAACTTTATGTGGGTATAAACCAAACGATCTGAATCTAAAGAGCGTGTTTGGTATTCATGGTAAATTAATGCTCCAATAAAACGATCAGTCGCTGCTCTCGTTGCTCAAGGAAATGGTATGTGGACGGGACTGTTTTGCATACGAGATAGCCACTGCCTGTGCATTGGTTATTTATGCTTGGGGACTTCTAAACATGCCTAAATGTGTCGAGGAGAATCATCTATCTGGGGAGCGCGTATGTGTGTGTGTGGCTGTGTGCGTGTGTGGCTGTGTGTGTGTGTGTGTGTGTGTGTGTGTGTGTGTGTGTGTGTGTGTGTGTGTGTGTGAAAGCGAGAAAGAGAGAGAGCACTGTGTGTGTATGCATGTCAGATATGGGGGTCTATGAATGACCCATTATACCCCTGTGTGTTTGAGCTGCGAGCTCCAGGCATGGATGTATGTGTGTGTGTGTGAATACATACATCACAGTGTCTCTCTCTCTCCCCAGATACAGTTATATATCATGATGTGTGCGATTAGCAGGCTAGTTGATGCATGTGTTTGCCTTACTGGTTTCACCCTTGAGAGTATACAGCACATATTATTACATATCAGTCGCTCTAGTGGGAGGCCCTCACCCTAACCTCCCACGGGGGCAGCACACCTAAACCTAACCTTAACCCTCTCCAAACCCATAACGCAACCCTCACCAACCATAATCTGGTCGTCTTAACGCACCCCTCACCAACCATAATCTGGTCGTCTTAACGCACCCCTCACCAACCATAATCTGGTCGTCTTAACGCACCCCTCACCAACCATAATCCGGTCGTCTTAACGCACCCCTCACCAACCATAATCTGGTCGTCTTAACTCACCCCTCACCAACCTTAATCCAGTCGGACCAATGCTATGTCTAACCAATGCTATATGTCTAACCAAAGGATGCCTCCCCTAGTGGGTCGTTTAGCTTGGGGATGAATCGAGACCAAGACACATTATACATATGTGTTTGTGGATGTTTCAGAACACAGGGGGAGATGCTGTATTAACAAGGCCATGCGAGGACGAATTCCCAACGCAGCTTAGAAACCGACTAACAATGATTCTAACCCCTTAAGCTCTATTATATAATTTACTTTTTACATAATACTCCCAAGATAGCCAGTCTACGAGCTCACAACGCACCACTGACCAGACCGCAACTTTCTTCAACAGCACTTTGAAGGACTTATTTTATTTCTATTTTATTATTATAGAGTTGAGTCAAAAGGTCTTTGCCCACTGAGACAAAGGCAATTTATTAGTGGTTAATCCGTTTTAACGCATCCAGAAAAAATAATGTTGTAGACTCTCTGTGTGTGCAAGGGGGCGTACAGTAAGTCTACAGCTCTGGTCTCCATGAAGTTCGTACATTCATAAAATGTCCCACAGCTTGTCATGGTTTCGTTTCATGGTGGTGACTGACCTGCCTGGCTAACACCAGCAGAGTGATGAAGAAGATGAACAGAGACACTGAGCCCATTGTCTTCAAATCCTTCAGGACTCCAGGTCTGGAGAGAGAGAGAGAGAGAGAGAGAGAGAGAGAGAGAGAGAGAGAGAGAGAGAGACAGAGACAGAGACAGAGAGAGAGAGAGAGAGAGAGAGAGAGAGAGAGAGAGACAGAGACAGAGAGAGAGAGAGAGAGACAGAGACAGAGACAGAGACAGACAGAGACAGAGAGACAGAGACAGTCAGGTATTTTACCCTAGCTTACCATCTTAACATACACTTTATTCAGCGCTGTCTATGCCGCATCCTGGGAATCTCTTTGCAGGATAAAGTTCCAAACACAGAAGTCCTGGAACGTGCTCACTCCCCCAGCATGGTGAGAACATGCTGGTGGAGTGAGCACGTTCCAGGACTTCCAAGTAGCGGGTGCATTACAAAGGCCAAATGGCATCACTGTGTATTGAAACAACCCATCCGGAGTATCAAATGCGGAGATCTCTGACTTGCCAGTTAGCCTGTCTTGCCAGTAACCCTTGAGCAAGTCCCGGATTTGACAGAACCCACTCTATCCACGCAATAATCCATGCAGCTACTCAAGAAGTAATTAAGAGTTCCAGCTGGTGGTGACTTGAGGACAACTGGACAGTCTTATCAGTCAGTGCTGCGTCCAAAGCCAATTTCCTCTTGGCGACCAAAACATGTTGAATCTTACATTTTGAGAGACAGCAGGGAAAAAAATATCTAATTTAGGAGTGGAGAAAACCTTTTTCTGATAATGATATTGTAGTCAGTGAGGGAGGCGAGGTGCCCTCGTATACCAAACTGTCACTCACATCTGGAAAATCAATTCTACTCTTTCTCCGAAACAAAAGAACCAGTCACAATCCTCTTTGCCAGAGGCGAAGCTTAAAAAGCTCACAGTAACTATAGGTTTCTTTCAACTCTCAGTTACCACTTATCTATCCTTGGCTCACAATTCGTTGGCTCAAATCTCTCTGCCCCAGAATAGGGACACGTAGGGTTCAGGTGGTTAAAATCAAAGCTGATTTTAACCTTTTTTGTTTGCTACTGCCTTGAGGTTTTTGGCTCATTTATTATGCTGCCAGGCGCGGAGATATAGGGGAAGCAGTCGCATCAGGGCCCGCTCCTACCGCAGTACACTGTAATCTCCCTCTCTCTCTCTCTCTTTCTCTCTCTCCCACAAACACATGCTATTAAGTTACCGCGACCACATTTTCTGTCAATATTAACCAGCGTATCTATCTTAATTGTCTATCCATGAATACGTACTCTGCTGTTGTTGCTTGTGTTTGTATTGTAGGTCTTATGTTTTATGTGTTTGTAAAAAATCAAAATAAAGTACTGATCATAAAAAAAAAAATATTAACCAGCGTAAAATATAGTTAATTGAGGAGGTAAAGGGAGACGCTTTATATTGTGAAGGGCCCTTCACGGCGCCCGCCGGAAAGAGAGTGTTTAAACTGGGCTGCTAACTGGCTCGTCTGGCTGCACGTTACAGTAACAGACTACAGACCAGGGCTGGACTGGGACAAAAATTCGGCCCGGTCATTTTCGCGTGAATTTGGCCCAGACCGGCCCACCACAACCAGCGCGCAGATAGCAGAAACTCTACCCCCCGCTCCGTCGAGGCACACACAAACAAACAAGCCCTATAATATAATACCACCACTTTCACAGAACAACATAAATGATACAAACCAACAGACAACTAACTACACAATCCTTTATAGAGGGTTTATTTGTCACTCACTGATACAGGTACAGTGAAATTATCATGATGGCACTGGCAGAATGGCAGCACGCCCGGACCTTTCCTGGTGGCCTGCCGCCTATTGGCCTGCCCGCCATTTTTTCTCATGGCGGCCCCCTACGGTTGCAGCCCACCGGGAATATGCCCGGTATGACCTGTGGCCAGTCCAGCCCTGCTACAGACATATTTGCTCCAGTGTTGCTGTGAACAGGTTTAGCACTGCAGACTCTGCAGTCGCCTGGTAAAGTTGAATTATGATCAATCTCACACCAGAGCCCGTGGGACATTCCCTCCGCCGGTGTGTGCTGCATTACTTTATTGGGAAGAGGAGCTGACGCGTGCATTGCCAACGGGTGAAGAGGAGCTGACGCGTGCATTGCCAACGGGTGCTGGGTTAAAAGAGGAGCTGACGCGTGCATTGCCAACGGGTGCTGGGTTAAAAGAGGAGCTGACGCGTGCATTGCCAACGGGTGCTGGGTTAAAAGAGGAGCTGACGCGTGCATTGCCAACGGGTGCTGGGTTAAAAGGAGCTGACGCGTGCATTGCCAACGGGTGCTGGGTTAAAAGGAGCTGACGTGTGCATTGCCAACGGGTGCTGGGTTAAAAGAGGAGCTGACGCGTGCATTGCCAACGGGTGCTGGGTTAAAAGGAGCTGACGTGTGCATTGCCAACGGGTGCTGGGTTAAAAGGAGCTGACGCGTGCATTGCCAACGGGTGCTGGGTTAAAAGGAGCTGACGCGTGCATTGCCAACGGGTGCTGGGTTAAAAGAGGAGCTGACGCGTGCATTGCCAACGGGTGCTGGGTTAAAAGAGGAGCTGACGCGTGCATTGCCAACGGGTGCTGGGTTAAAAGAGGAGCTGACGCGTGCATTGCCAACGGGTGCTGGGTTAAAAGAAGAGGAGCTGACCCGTGCATTGCCAACGGGTGCTGGGTTAAAAGGAGCTGACGCGTGCATTGCCAACGGGTGCTGGGTTAAAAGAAGAGGAGCTGACCCGTGCATTGCCAACGGGTGCTGGGTTAAAAGGAGCTGACGCGTGCATTGCCAACGGGTGCTGGGTTAAAAGAGGAGCTGACGCGTGCATTGCCAACGGGTGCTGGGTTAAGAGGAGCTGACGCTTGCATTGCCAACGGGTGCTGGGTTAAAAGAGAAGAGGAGCTGACGTGTGCATTGCCAACGGGTGCTGGGTTAAAAGAAGAGGAGCTGACGCGTGCATTGCCAACGGGTGCTGGGTTAAAAGCTTACTAAGAGATTGAACCAATGGCATTGGAAAAGACGGCTTTATTGTACAAAAAAATCCCAATTAACTTTCAATCCGATGTGGATCTTCTTCAGGTCAAAACCACGCCTTCATTCTCATATTTTTCAACAAGTATTTTAATTGTATTCAAATGACCTTCTAAAATTAGTTTATTTTACATTTATTTTACTGTTAAATAACTTTGATGTGTGTGTGTGTGTGTGTGTGTGTGTGTGTGTGTGTATGTGTGTGTGTGTGTGTGTGTGTGTGTGTGTGTGTGTGTGTGTGTGTGTGTGTACTATGCACCTGTCCAGTGTCTGAGTGCGGTACAGGGCAGTACTGTATCCATCCAGCAGGGGAGCGTGGGTCTGGAGGATGATGATGTTGTATATCACCACGGCAACCAACATCACCACCATCTTTAGCTCATAGTTGATTCTCAGAAACACAGAGCATGACACCAGGCCCAGGATGCAGCAGTAGATAAAATACTACACACAGAGAGAGAGAGAGAGAGAGAGAGAGAGAGAGACCAATATACTGTGAAAAAACACACACACACACACACACACACACACACACACACACACACACACACACACACACACACACACACACACACACACACACACACACACACACACACACACACACACACACACACACACACAGACACACACACACACACACACACACACACACACACACACACACGTTTCCATATATGGAGCTGGCCTGTTCTGACATCATACTCGTCTGCAATGACTATATATGGGCATAAAAGGGACACAGACATAATATCTGGGTGGGGCATGCATTTCCACTTGCATCGTTCCAAGTAGGCCCGTGCCCAACGGGCACCGCTGTAGAGGCTCCAACGGGCTCCGCTCTAGTCTATCTATAAATGCACCGAGTCTCTGTGTGTGTACGTCTGTAATCCACATAACTCGAGAAGCGTATCGTCGGGACAAATATTGTATATCGATTATATCGATATATCGTTACATTACATGCTCGCTTGCTTTCAACGAAGGCGGTCGCCTGATGCAAGTGGAGAAATTAGTGGCGACGTGCACAGTCGCACTCCCCCAGCACATCACAATTTAGTTGTACTTACCTGTTACAATGACAATAAAGATCTATCTATCTATCTATCTATCTATCTATCTATCTATCTATCTATCTATCTATACAAATTTGTAATGGCATGAAATACAGTTTGGATGAAACCATCGCTGTCAGGCAGAAACCTTGTATCTCCATATTTCAACTTTAGTGTTTTCGTAAATGTCGTACAATGTCACCATGCAATGTCACACAACAGCAGTTACAATAGCAGATCTACAAGGCATCACAATGCGTCGTGTACAGTGTGTACAGTTGATCGGAATTTTTAAACGTTTTTTTAAATAATAATAAAAAGGGAAGGTTTCCGCCCGACAGCAACAAAATCATGCTTTCCCGCTGTACTTACAGGCAGATAGAACTTGTCCTCGTCTGCGAGATGGGAGGAGCTTGGAGGGTCAAGCATGCTGTCATTGGTTACATTGGTGTGGGCGGGACTTGGAGAGTCAAGCAGGCTGTCATTGGTTGCATTGGGGTGGGTTGGTCTTGGTGAGTCAAGCAGGCTGTCATTGGCTGCATTGGGAGTCGTTGGAGTCGTACGAACTTCGTCTTCCAAGAAGAACTAGCCAGGGAGATGGGTATGTCAGTGTGTGTGTGTGTGTGTGTGTGTGTGTGTGTGTGTTACACTGAAATAATTGAGTCCAAGCTGTTGTTGTTGTATGTTTTTGCACAAAAATAGTAAATGTAATGTGGGTAGGTACCCTCACAAAAAAACATGCAGTAATCCTGGTCTCTATACTGCCTCCCCCTGGCCTGATGGAGGGGAAAGGAACTGGTTGGAATAACGTGTTTCCTTCCACGCGCTACGTCCAACCGGGGAAACTCCCCCCTGTCAGGTGTAAAGGAGCGACTTGGACACTCATGCATGAAGGAAGCATGAGTTCAAGTCCGTTGCTCTCCCCAGGTTGGGGAGAGGGTGTGTAGAGCCCAGGATCACATTAGATAATTGACACAGGGGTGAAAAATGGGTTACAAAATTGTGGGATAAAAAAATATAATATATATATATTTTTAAACTTAATGTATTTTGATGGGAGGAGGTCTACAGGTACTATAGGTGGAGAAGATTAGTTTCAGTATACTGCACTGTACTGTACTGTATATGTACTACTGGCTGCTATACGTACAAATCTGCATTACAGCTCAAGTAGACAGACTGTAGCAGCCAAACCTTTTCAATAAGTGGCTGGTTCTGGACTTATTTTGTCTCAAGCACTCTTGCATAACATGTGTTGCGCTGCTTGGCTTGGTATCCCTGACATAATTTAGCCATCAGGGAAAGGCTTAAAAAAAGATTCACTTAACACCCATTTAAGTCCACACTGAAGACGAGGACCTGGCTACTCACCATGTTGAAGACAGCCATTACCAGTATGAGGGCGGTGGTTGTCATGGTGAGGACCAATCGCAGCCAGGGTTTGTTGGCGATGATGATGCGTGAGAAAGTTGGGAGCCAGGGAACGGAACAGAAGGATCCTTTACCTCCCTGCTGGGGACACGTGACAGACAGACAGACAGAGAAATGCAAGTGTGGTAAGGTCTGCAATGATGTGCAACATCAACATAGCAATAATAAAGCCAAAGTTAAGAAAAAGCCCAGTGAGTAATTATTATAGCGCAATAGGGGGGTCACATAATGTGTCAAAAGTCAAAGATAAAGTCATACGATTTGTCAGACACGTTACCGCAGTGAAATTTTCTCTCCGCATTTGACCCATCTCTTGGAGCGGTGAGCCGCAGCCAAGGAGCGGTGAGCTGCAGCCGTGCCGCGCTCGAGAATCATTTGATTAGTAGATTTGACCTCCCAACACCGACCCTTTGATGCTGAGTGCCAAGCAGGGAGGCATTGGGTCCCATTTTTACAGTCTTTGGTATGTCCCGGGCGGGGATCGAACCCCGACCTCCCAGTTTCAGGGCGGACACTAAATTGTAACCACAAGGCCACTGTCGATTATAGAATTATGTGCAATGTGGCAGAGGCTAACTATGTTGTATATGTACATATTGTGGGATGTCGCATGACAGTGGCCGGTCAGAGCGGAGTGCCCTGGGACACGTCATCGACCACAGGTATCTGCCCATATTCCTCCTCAATCAGATCGATTATGCAACAGCCGCGCTGAACGCCTAACTGTTTGAAAGGTGTGGGACAGACAGGGCGCTCCGTCTCATTCTCCACTGACTCACGGCGGGGGCCCTGGCGTGACAATCTGGCGGTAGGTCTCCACACACACACACACACACACACACACACACACACATCCCCTCACATTTGCCACTTGTTCAGACTCAGAACTAATAGTGTCTTCTCATACACATGGATGAATCCTGAAGAGAAGCACATGTGAAATACAAACAAACCGACTCCTGAAGGAATCGGACAGTGAGACGGATACTGTCCCTATAGGAGGAAACTAACCCTTACTGTTGAGCCCTGTGGGACAATAGCTGCACTTGGAAAGGGGAGAAATAAGTGAATACTGGCCCCGGCCGCAGCCCCTAAAGAAAGAACTTTAGTTGATTTAATAACTGTTTGCCCTGACAAACTGTGTGTTGAATTTAAGTTATTTCTTTAATCAATTTGCCCGAGTGGGCAAAACTTGCTGTATCTCCTGCTTATCGTAGCTCAGTGGCGCCCACAATATATACACTGTGCAATACTGTTTAAGCAATATGTACAGGAATAACTACAGTTCCGAGGCAACACATTATAATTCATTATTTTTTCCTCTTTCCTTCTATTGTCCATGTCCTGTTTATGGCTCCAACAACAGCTGGAAAGAAACTCTTGGCTTTGAGGTGCCTCACACATCCATGTGACCATGTGGTCACAAACAGTCCGTTTCCAGGGGGGGGTGTTGCCTTATCTTTCATAATCCTCAAGCATACGTATGTGGTCATAAATATACAGCAGGGACGGGACGGCATGCTCACTCTCTCCACTGGTGCCCCATTGATCAATCAAGAGGGGCATGAGGGACCTCTGCCGCTTCTCGCGGAATCCATGATGGCTTCGTGGACTTAGCTGCAACGTTCCAAGAAGAGGGAGTTTCCTTGGCACCACTGACTGCTGCATCAGTTCTGGCATGGGGAACAGCTCTGTTTGCTGTTTCCGAGTCCAAACTGTTCTGTTTTCCTGCAACATATACTGT